>NC_084615.1:30035718-30198218 GCF_033978795.1 Nerophis ophidion
TATGTATATATATATGTATATATATATGTATGTATGTATATGTATATATATGTATATATATATGTATGTATGTATATGTATATATATGTATATATATATACTGTATGTGTATATATATTTATATATATACACATATATATATATATATATATATATATATATATATATATATATATATATATATATATATATATATACACATATATAATCAGTACAGGCCAAAAGCTTGGACACACCTTCTCATTCAATGTGTTTTCTTTATTTTCATGACTATTTGCATTGTAGATTGTCACTGAAGGCATCACAACTATGAATGAACACATGTGGGGTTATGTACTTGACAAAAAAGGTGAAATACTCGGAAAACATGTTTTATATTCTAGTTTCTTCAAAATAGCCACCCTTTGTTCTGATTACTGCTTTGCACACTCTTGGCATTCTCTTGATGAGTTTCAAGAGGTAGTCACCTGAAAGGGTTTTCACTTCATAGTTGTGATGCCTTCAGTGACAATCTACAATGTAAATAGTCATGAAAAATAAAGAAAACACATTGAAATGAGGTGTGTCCAAACATTTGGCCTGTACTGTATAATAAATAGCATTACTTCAGTGATTCATTGTGGTTTTTCTACAGTGTGTACAATTTTCCCCCTTATTTGTTGGTGCCAGAGCTGCGGTCCGTGCAGGAGAGCGAGGAGCTAATTGTGAACGTGGCCGCAACCATCAACAACCTGACCTGTTACCACAAGGACAGCTCGGTGCTCAAACGCAGTCAGCTGGCCATTGCAGAGTGTACGGCACAAAAAAAGCAATTTGAAACAATATAGGTCAATGTGAAAAATATCTTTAGATTAAAAAAAAAAACAGAAATCACTTTTGCTTATTCTCAGTGATGCTGAAGTTGATGCTCAGCTCCAATATGGACGCCATGCTGGAGGCCACCCGCGTCTATGGGAACTTGTCACAGTCCAAAGACGTGCGGGACTTTATAATACAAAATAAAGGTTTACAAAAACACACACTGATATGTCATTTGTTTTGAAAGTGACTGCTGACTAGCGTGTGCTCCCCTCATCTCTGTCAGTACACAGGTTTGTTGTGACACTTCTGGACTCTAAGAGCCCTGACGTCTGCTTCTCGGCTTGTGGGGTCCTCACCAACTTGGCGCTGGATCCTCCGAACCGAGCCAGTCTCTTGCTGGAGGGGGCTACAACAAAGTAAGCATATGTCCAATTGAAACAATAGGGTTTCTTCATTAATTGCATTTCAGTTAAAATTAGTACTGACCTCTGACTTCTGAGCCACTGTTAACATACGTGTTGACTAACAATTACATTTTACAAATGAATGTATGTTGCCCGATGACATTTGTACTATTTAGCAATAATTACAGTTTAAAGTTAAATGTATGTTTACAAACAATCGCCAGCATACAAATGAAAAATGTTAGTTATGACCCAGGTTCTACGACTTAACAAAACAGTAAAATGCAGAAATAACTGTTAAACATTCGAAATCCACCTGAAATAGAGAAAAAACTGTAAGAGAAACCCACAGGTTTGTGGCAAAGCGACGTGTACCTGAATGTGGGCGGACCTTGTAAAGTAATCGGTTACAGATCAACTCACTCGCCTATCATTTATTCATCAATGATGTATTTTGTGTACGTGAGTGTAAGACAACCTGTTGTGCCAGTGGTACTCCAGTTTTGGGGGCGCGTGAATTACGAAAAACAGCGAATTGTCTCACTTTCTAACAGCATGTAAGCCACGCCCACAAAATGGCATGTTAACAAATTGGTTGATATGAATGTAATAGTTATATTTGAATTGATATATATTTGTACGTGTATACATACATACTGTATGTATATATATATATATCTATATATATATATATATATATCTATATATATATATGTATATATATATATATATATATATATATATATATATATATATATATATATATATATATATATACACAAACCCCGTTTCCATATGACTTGGGAAATTGTGTTAGATGTAAATATAAACGGAATACAATGATTTGCAAATCCTTTTCAACCCATATTCAGTTGAATGCCCTACAAAGACAAGATATATGATGTTCAAACTCATAAACTTTGTTTTTTTTTGCAAATAATTATTAACTTAGAATTGCATGGCTGCAACATGTGCCAAAGTAGTTGGGAAAGGGCATGTTCACCACTGTGTTACATCACCTTTTCTTTTAACAACACTCAATAAACGTTTGGAAACTGAGGAAACTAATTGTTGAAGCTTTGAAAGTGGAATTATTTTCCATTCTTGTTTTATGTAGAGTTTCAGTCCGGGGTCTCCGCTGTCGTATTTTACGCTTCATAATGCGCCACACATTTTCGATGGGAGACAGGTCTGGACTGCAGGCAGGCCAGGAAAGTACCCGCACTCTTTTTTTATGAAGCCATGCTGTTGTAACACTTGTCTTGCTGAAATAAGCAGGGGCGTCCATGATAACGTTGCTTGGGTGACAACATATGTTTCTCCAAAACCTGTATGAACCATTCATCATTAATGGTGCCTTCACAGATGTGTAAGTTACCCATGCCTTGGGCACCAATACAACCCCATGCCATCACAGATGCTGTCTTTTAAACTTTGGGCCTATAATAATCCGGATGGTTATTTTCCTCTTTGTTCCGGAGGACACCACGTCCACAGTTTACAAATATAATTTGAAATGTGGACTCGTCAGACCACAGAACTCTTTTCCACTTTGCATCAGTCCATCTTAGATGAGCTCGGGCCCAGCGAAGCCGGCGACGTTCCTTGGTGTTGTTGATAAATGGCTTTGGCTTTGCATAGCAGAGTTTTAACTTGCACTTACAGATGTAGCGACCAACTGTAGTTACTGACAGTGCTTTTATGCAGTGTTCCTAAACCCATGTGGTGATATCCTTTACACACTGATGTCGGTTTTCGATGCAGTACCGCCTGAGTGATCAAAGGTCCGTAATATCATCGTTTACGTGCAGTGATTTCTCCAGATTCTCTGAACCTTTTGATGATTTTACGGATCGTAGATGGTAAAATCCCTAAGTTCCTTGCAATAGCTCGTTGAGAAATGTTGTTCTAAAACTGTTCGACAATTTGCTTACAAAGTGGTGACACTCGCCCCATCCTTGTTTGTGAATTACTTAGCATTTCATGGAAGCTGCTTTTATACCCAATCATGGCACCCACCTGTTCCCAATTAGCCTGCACACCTGTGGGATGGTCCAGATAAGTGTTTGATGAGCATTCCTCAACTTTATCAGTATCCATTGCCGCCTTTCCCAACTTCTTTGTCACGTGTTGCTGGCATCAAATTCTAAAGTTAATGATTATTTCCACAAAAAAAAAAGTTTAGCAGTTTAAACATCAAATATGTTGTCTTTGTAGCATATTCAACTGAATATGGGTTGAAAAAGATTCGCAAATCATTGTATTCCATTTATATTTACATCTAACACAATTTCCCAACTTATATGGAAACGGGGTTTGTATATATAAATATAAATATATATATATATATATATATATATATATATATATATATATATCAGGGTTTTTTTAGTAACTACTGTTTAAGGTATTTTATTCAGTTTTATTTACTTTTTGATTTTAATCCTTTTTAAAAGTTTTTATTTTATTCTTTAATAAATGTATTTGAATTATAATTTTACTTATAGTGTGCAGCACTTTGGGGCAGCTTGAGCAGTTTTTTTCTTTTTCTTTCAAGGAGTGGTCGTTTGGCTCTTGATTCAGTTACAGGCGACTGACACAGTTGCTGATAGATTTGATTGCGAAGCCCCAAACTTTGTTTAATTAGCAAGCGCTTCTGGAATGACAGTTCGTACCAAATAATATCCACGGATTGGCGTGCTGTTGGACATCAGTTTTAGTCTCCGACATCGACCTAAATGGTACTAAGATATTTGATCATTTTGATATTATATGTTACATTTTCTCTTTTTCCCCATTTACTGTTTGGCTCCAGAGTTGTGTGTTTATTATTTCTTTCTGAGCATGCACATATCAGTGCAGTTTCAATACCACACTCACTGAGGCATCTTTTACCCATCACTAATTGCACATTACTGAATCATTAGATTATAGATTATGTGGCGTTTTCGATGCTGGTAAAATGTGTTATGGCTGGTCAACAGTCCTGATTCCCTTCGCCTTCAATCATACTACGAGTGTGTGGGTTTTAGGCTGACCGACTGCCTGCGAGACTTCGGAGCAGGTGACTGGCAGCTGGCGGGCCAGGTGTGTCAGGCCTTGTGGAACTTAACGGGTGGCGGCTCGGACAAGCTGTTGCACGCGCAGGAGGGACAATCGCTGCTGGAGATCCTCAAGTCCTACTTAGGTTGGTTTTCGTAGGGAGGCGTTGTAAGGCCAGAGCGTCACTGACTCCTTTTGTTTCCCATCAGATGAAGACAAGGCCTTGAAGTGGACAGAAAACAAAGACGTGAGCGATTACCACAGAGCGTCCTGGGAGTTGGAGTTCCGACCCGCAGCTCAAAAACTACTAACAGAGATTGTGACATAAAAAAACACGGGCAACGTACCCTCAGGTAAACATGATACATGATATGTTGTTATCCAACTACCAGCTTGTACCGTACTACGGCGTACGTGAATGTTCTGATGTGTTTGTTGTGTTCTTATCTTAAGTCCTGTAGCCTCATGTGAATCCTCTATAAAGCACTTTAAAGTCAATTCTTTCATTGCCTGGCAATCATGATAGCGTCCCTAGACTTGGAGGATGTTCATTCAGATAACATTAGAATAATTTCAAATGGCAACACTGAAATACTTCAAGAATATTTGTCACGTCGGGAGCGCATTTTGTATGCGCGTTGAGTCACCCCAAGATGCCCGAGGACCAAGACAGGCAGGAATTGCAGGTAAGACTTGATTTAATACAAAAAGTAAAGGAACACTGGTACAAAAGCAAAAGAAAGTGTGTGCCTACGCACGGGAAGCTAATGGTAAACGTAGCAAGGGAGTTCAAAAGTCTAAACGTAACGTGCCGATCGCACGAGAAGCTAAGGCGTAATCTAGCACAAGTATTTATCAAGCAGAGAAACCAACGTGGAACAAACACACCATCCAGACAGAAACGAGGTAGAAGGCAGGCTTAAATACTCAAGCAATCAATGAAAACCAGGTGTGTGTAAAAACAAGAGCAGGTGGAACAATTATGAAACCAAGGTAACCAGACAAAACAAGGAAGTGCAAAAACCAGGGATCGGAAGAGTCCAAAAATAATCAGGGAAGCACACAAAAAGAACTCAAGAACAAAAACTCTGTATGATCCAGGAGGCGGATCATGACAATATTACTTAGAACCATTACAGATCAGAGGGAAAAAATATGGAATGACCCTGTGCATTTTTTTTTTCAAAGCTACATTACATTAAATCTTTTCATTAGTCTGCAGTTAGTGTTCACACCTTGGAGAGCTGTTGCAGCAGGTGGAGCGACATGAATCATGGCTCCAAAACAAGAGATGTCAATTGACATTATCATCCAACTTCTTCAGGAAGGTGAATCATCTCGCAATGTTGCAAAATGTGTTGATTGTTCACAGTCAGCTGTGTCTAAAAACTGCACCGAGTAAGAACAACATGGGAAAGTTATAAAAAGGCAAGAATACTGGTAGACCGAGGGAAGTATCAAAGCATCCAGACAGAAAACTTACAAGAAGAATGTCTTCGAAACAGAAAATGCCAAGCAGAATAAATGACCGAGCTGTAAGAAACCGCCTAAAGGAAATGGGATTTGAATACAGAAAAGGTAAACAAAAGCCGTCATTAACATCTAAACAGAAAAAAAAACAAGGCAACAATGGGCTAAGGAAAAACAATGGTGGACTCTGGATGACTTGATGAAAGTCATGCTCGGTAATGAATTGTGAATCTGTATCAGGCAAAGTTATGATGCTGCAACTTGGAGATTTATGAAGACGACTGCCTGAAGAAAAGATGCAAACGTCCACAGTCCTTGATGATATGTGTGTGCCGTCATTACATCTTGAATAAACGCAGAAGGCGTTAGAGATGCACTGATAGGCGATTATATCATCCACAACCGCGTCACCAAAGTCGTCATCCACCCGCCGTCCACCTGAACCAACATTTTATCAGAGCCGCAACCGCCCGCCACCCGCCCGTTGAAATACATCAGAGGTTGGCCACCTTTACCACTCAAAGAGCTATTTAAACCCGTTTCACAGAGTAAAGAACACAATGGGAGCCGCTAACGTTCTCGCGAATATTCAATGGTGTTCATCCTGATGACAAGAATAAGGGCAAGCTGTGAAGCCATTGCTTTTGACACCTTCAACAATATGTACAAATCGATTGTTAGTCCAGCAACATGTTGTGTGCAGCTTCCGCAATCACACGTACAAGATTGAAAGGCATATTGGATGATACAGAGTACACTGATGGTTGTGATATATACAATTTTTACAGTCTTACTAATATGCGCCATGCTGTGAAGCCACACCAAACAAGAATGACAAACACATTTCGGGAGAATATCCTCACAGTAACACAACATAAACGCAACACAACAAATATCCAGAATCCTTTGCATCCGTGACAGTTCCTGAATATATTTTACACCCCCGCGCCCTGAACCCCGCCCCACCTTACCGACGCACGGGGGTGGCGGGGTTTGCTGCTAGCGGGGTGTATAAAATAGTCAGGTAGTGTCATGGATGCAAAGGATTCTGGATATTTGTTGTGTTGCGTTTATGTTGTGTTATTGTGAGGATGTTCTCCCGAAATGTGTTTGTCATTCTTGTTTGGTGTGGCTTCACAGCGTGGCGCATATTAGTAAGAGTGTTAAAATTGTTTATATCATAACCATTAGTGTACTCTGTGTCACCCAGTATGCCTTGCAGTCGTGTGCATGTGTCTGCGGAAGCCACACACAACATGATGCTGGACTGACAAACAGATCGTGTGTGTTGTAGAAGGCGACAAAGCCAATGACTTCATAGCACGCCCTAATACTTAAGAACTGGGTGACTGCCGGGAGTCATTCTAGAGTATGTTTGCGCCTCCTATTGTCTCCTTCGCTTTGTGACACGGGTCCTAAATGGCACTTTGAATGTTAAAGGATACCGATCCCAGAACCATGTATATCAAATATTTGCGAATGGTTCAACCGCCAGCCGCCCGACTCTAATTAAAATAAATTTTTTCGTCATGTCACCCGCCCGACCCGCAGTTTATCCGCGGACTCCGCGGATGAGACCGCAAACCGCGCATCTCTAGAAGGCGCACTTTGCAACCCAGTGTGAAGCTGCTGGGATGATGATCAGCACCTCCAAATCGGGCGCCATGGTTCTCCGAGGGAAAAGGGTGAACTGCTCTGAGTCTGTTTCGCAATGAGGGAAGAATGAAACTCAGGATTGGTGCAGCATCAGCAGTGATGTCCGAAGCTCTCAATTTACTGGTTAGTCTCCAGTCTTACCCTCTGCTATGGTCCCGAGCTTTGGTTAATCATCCAAACAACAGGTTTGGGAATACAAAAAAATTTTCCTCAGCAAGATGTCCGAGATCTCCCTCAGAGGGTGAGGAACTCGGTCAATCAGGGAGCGACTCAGAGAGGAGCCAGCTGAGGGTGCCCGGGCATCTCCCACAAATGACTCCTGGAAGCCTCCCTGGGGAGGCGTCTAAGGCATGTCCAGCCGAGAGGAGGCCTCCGGGCAGACTGAGGACACGCTGGAGGGACTATGTTTCACAGCTGGCCTGGGAACGCCTCGGTGTTCCCCCGGTAATACTGGAAGAAGTGGCCAGGGACAGGGAGGTCTGGGCATATCTGCTTAAACCGCTGTTCCTGTGACTAGGATGGATAAATACACAAGTTGACTTTTGGTACACTTTTCTTGTTGCATCAATCAAAAGGATGTTTGGGGATGATTATTTTTCAAGATGATATTACATCTTGTCATTGTTAAAAGGGAACATTATCACCAGACCTATGTAAGCGTCAATATATACCTTGATGTTACAGAAAAAAGACCATATGTTTTTTTAACCGATTTCCGAACTCTTAAATGGTGAATTTGGCGATTTAAACGCCTTTCAATTGTTCGCTGTCGGAATGATGACCTTTCACCCGTGATGTCACAACAGGAAGCATTACAGGCACCAAGTCAAATCTGCTCTGTTATTTTCCGTTTTTTCGACTGTTTTCCGGTACCTTGGAGACATCATGCCTCGTCGGTGTGTTGTCGGAGGGTGTAACAAAACGAACAGAGACAGATTCAAGTTGCACCAGTGGCCCAAAGATGCGAAAGTCCCTCGTTTGTTTTGCACGCTGTACTGACAACAGCTATGCTACGACAGAGATGGCAAGAATGTGTGGATATCCTGCGACACTCAAACCAGATGCATTTCCAACTATAAAGTCAACGAAATCACAAAGGTGACTTTTGGTGATGTTATTGACTTATGTGGAGTGTGCTTATCAGACATATTTGGTCACAGCATGACTGCAAGCTAACCGATGCTAACATGCTATTTAGGCTAGCTGTATGTACATATTGCATCATTATGCCTCATTTGTAGCTATATTTGCATCCAGCCTTTCCCTCCACCCACATTTAATGCCAAACAAACACATACCAATCGTTGGTTAGAAGGCGATCGCCGAATTCGTGCGCACTTCCTCCGGTGCCGCTGTCTGTCGTGATATGCCTCAATAGCTTCAGTTTCTTCTTCAATTTTGTTTTCGCTATCTGCCTCCACACTCCAACCATTCGTTTCAATACATGCGTAATCTGTTGAATCGCTTACGGCGCTGAAATCTGAGTCTGAATCCGAGCTACTATGCTATACATTTCTGTGCTATCCGCCATGTTTGTTTCTGGTGGCTTCCCGCAGTGACGTCACAGAACAATAGACGGGTGGATGTAATGACGGTTAAAATCAGGCACTTTGAAGCCGTTTTTCGGGATATTGCGTAATGGGTAACATTTTGAGAAAAACTTCGAAAAATAAAATAATGATTTTTATTGGTTTTAACCCTTTAGAAATTGTGTTAATGTTCCCCTTTAAAAACTTTCCTTGAGGAAAGATACAAAAGGTCAATGTCACGGCCTGAAAATAGTCCGGATCTCAATCCAATTAAAAATCTGTGGTGGAAATAGAAGAAAATGTTCCACGACAAGACTTCAACCTGCAAAGCTGTTCTGATTACAGAACACAAAGTACTGTTTGTCACAAGCTATTTCGCAGGGACTGCAAGCTGTTATAAAAGCCAGAGGTGGTGCAACATAGTACTAGTTGTGTGTTGCAGTGGGCTTTTCCCCCCAATTCATCTTCTACTCCTTGTCCCCTTTGGAATCGCAGGGAGGCTGGAGCTTGTTTTTCCTTGTTTGTTGCCCCCATTATTCCATATTTTTTTCATCCGAATTGAGTGTTACCATATTTTTTTCCCTCTGCTTGATCTAAGTATGAAAATGTTCCTGACTACCACCATTTATATTTTAGTGTTTCTTATAGTCAGAAAGTTGCCATTTGAAATGACTGTAGGGGCTTTGTTGGTAGAGTGGCCGTTTCAGCAACTTGAGGGTTCCAGGTTCAATCCCCACTTCTGCCAACCGTTGTGTCCTTGGGCAAGACACTTTACACACCTGCTCCCAGTGCCATCCACACTGATTTAAATGTAACTTAGAAATCGGGTTTCACTACGTAAAGCGCTTTGAGTCACTAGAGAAAAGCGAAAATTCACTTCACTAGTTTTGTGTCATGTCGGATATATTTTTTTATTTTGCAAAATTAACCAACTGAATGAACATTATGCAAGACTTGGGATTCTTTTTTTCCTATAAAAGCTTAACTGATACTTTTTAAGTATCTTTGCACATTTATGTAACAAATTCAATATGTTTGGCAATTTTAAGGAAATGCAGTCATGGAAACTGATGAGTCACCTTGAGTAAACTGTTTATGTGTGATGCTTGTAAATAAATAAAACACAGCAGGGAGCAAGACATGTGTAGCCTATGGAAAACTTTATTATTAATATTGTTACACAGACTTGGGGCCCAGGCAGTGCTTACAAGTAGCCTCTAAAAGTACAGCATTTCAGTCACATTACATCAAAACATCAGGAACGGCACTTTGTGTACAAACCTTGTAACACTTTTTAAACATGATTCCTCAGGTTGATATGCAATATGAGCTGATATGGTTGTTTGCTTTGCAACCCTACAAACCTTACACTAGTGAAGGCAGTTTAGGGGATGGCGATTGTGCTGGTGATTATGTCGTAACATTGTTTCATTGGAAATGTTTTTTTCTTGTGAGGTGCATAAGAATGATCAAGCTGCTGTAACTTTGACCCGGATGGGATGATTCCCATTGTCATCGAGCTGACCGACACCTGTGCAGAATGTGCACCTCATTTATTGTTAGTGAGCTTTCTTGTACAATCAACCCAACAAATTTACGCTACAAATGATACACAACAATTCAACGTTATAGGTTTATTTTTTTTCTCCATTTTCATATATTTTTATATAAAAAAAGCATCAGTAACTGACATCAGTCAGAAGTTTGGAAAACAAAAAAAAAAAAAATCCACTTTTTGTTTTCTCTCCAACAACTTCCAATGGTACCATCCTTTTGTCATCACCGCCCCGTCTAAACACTTAACTCGCTTACTCCTCCTTCAGAAGAAAAATGCAGTACTTTAATGGTTTTAGTGAACAAAACAAACACTGGTTTCATAAAAAAAAAAAGAAAAGAAAAAAATGCTTTTGCACTAGTTAGGCTTAATAAGCGCAGCTACAACTTTTTGCCTTGCAAATCGGCCACAATCGGAACAAAGGCGGCTCGGGGAGAAGCGGGGAGAAAAAAAAAAAAAAAAAAGTCTGCGCTCACCAAAGAGCACTTTGGAGAAAAACAGAAGAGGTATTTTCTTTACTGGTGGAATTCACAACCTTAAGTGTGACCAGGCAGCTGGGTTAACGCGGAAGACAGCTAGCAGTGTGTGTGAGTGAGTGAGTGTGTGTCAACGTGTGTTGGGGCAAAAAGCACCTGGTTCGACACTTTTTTTTCCTTAATAAGCCAGACAAATAATCAGAAACACTTGTTATCACAATAGCGCTACAGCAGAAGCAAGAAGCAAGAAGTCTCCTTCAAAGTGCCTCGCATTCCTTTTTTGACACATGAACATTTCAAAAGCTACTTTCTCTTTGTCTCTCTCACACACACACACACACACACACACACACACACACACACACACACACACACACACACACACACACACACACACACACACACACACACACACACAGTCAACTCAAAAAGGGCTCAGTGTTCTTTGAGTCACTGCACACACACACACACACACAGAATTAGCTTACACAGACGTTTGGGTTAATGCAGATGGACAGGGACTATGATTGAGGGTTGGGAAAGGTCTTTTGGGTGTGGGGCGATCAATATGACCCCCCTTCCCGCTGAAAACAACTCAGGGGAGCAGCAGCAATGGGGCACACTGCAGCGTCGTTCAGGCACAAGCACGGGGGCCCGTAGGTGAGGCGACCACGTCCTTGAACACGATGTCAAAAAGAAACTACAAACAACGATGACAGTGCAGAATGGTTGTGGTTGCACAGCTTTTTTTTTTCTAGAAGGGTCTTCAGTCAGGTGGAAGAGGATGGTGCATGCTCCAATACTACTTGGGACGCCTGGCAACCAGGCCTCCCTCTGCTGGTCACTTTTGGCACTGCACGCAAAAAAAAAAAAAAAAAAACTGTGCCTGTGACATTTTTCTTTGTTCTGGTCTTCTCAGCATCCATCCATCCAGCAAGTCTCCCTCGCCACAACCTTTTCTTGAAATGTCCCACAATGAGAAATAACATGTAATAAAATCTATATAAAAGACAAAACTAGGACAAAAGCACTTCATGTCATGAAGCGAGTGATGGCTCTCAGAGCGTATAACAGTTCTGCTTGCATTCGCGCTTCCATAAGAAGCAGATTAACGTGGACCTGGGGGAGGGAGGGGTGGGGGGGACAAGAAGCAGGAAGTTAGTGATACTAACCTCATTAAAACGGCACTTTATAACGTTTGATTGGCGAGGAGTGAGGCGCTCACCTTCTCAGAGTGCTGAAACTGCCTCCAGAAGCTCTCATACATTCGTTTGGTGGTCTTCTCAGGACTGCACACCATGGTTTTGATATAGATCTTAAAGCTACGGTCCAACAGCTGGTTGATCTCGCCGTAGTCGTAGTCGTCATACCTGAAGAAGTCAGCCCACGTTAGTGGAGAGGCGGCAGCGGTGCTTCTGACAAATGTTCACGGCGGCGCTCACCTGATGCCGAACATGCAGTGGATGTAGTTCCAGATGGCCCTGCGCAGCATGCTGGTGTCCACGTCCTTGTGCGTTGCCATGGTGTTGTAGGTCAGGTTGTACGCCATTTGGAACTTCTCGTCTAGCATCTGACCCACGTCGGGATACAGCCTGTTCACCAAGGAGAAGCCGTGGTCCTCCCAGCTGTAGTCCTGCAGAAAAAAGCACCAGCCGATATGAGTCACGGTCCAAAACCTCATTTGTTGTGGACTCTACCTGCACTCTGAAGGTGGGCACGTGCTCCCCCCGCCTGGAGAAGTCCTTGTAGCCGTAGCTGAGGTCCTCAAAATGTCGGGAGATGTCCCTGGAGGGCACCCATTCCTCGTCCTCGGCCGTGACCACCAGCATGCTCTCAGTCTTCTCCCGCTCGAAGCGAGTGGCCATCTCCTCCTGGCTGGCCTCCTCGTCGTCACGGCACTCCTGCAGCTGCTTCATGCGCTCCATCAGCACCTCCACCTCGCCGCACACCTCCTGAGCACAGACATGTTCAATGTCATTTTGTCACTGTCATATAAGAAAAAACACAAAGACCCTGAAGGTCTTTTTTAGCCAATCAGAAGCCTTTCAAGAAGAGGCAGAATAAGGTTGGTTTGATGAAGTCAAAGGGAACCAAGTCCAGAGAAAAGGACAAACTTAGAGAATGTCAAGTACATTATAGAAACATTAAATAACATTAAATTGGCAAGTTCAAGGCCCTGTCGTCTTCACTCTATTGTGCTTTTTTTTTTTTTTTTTTAACTATTCTGGGTCTAAATCAAACATTCGGCTACATTAACTAAACAGATCAAAAGGTATTGGCTACTCCATTAGAGCAAACCAATCAGAAGCCTTTCAAGAAGAGGCAGAATAAGAAGGTTGGTTTGATGAAGTCAAAGGGAACCAAGTCCAGAGAAAAGGACAAACTTAGAGGATGTCAAGTACATTATAGAAACATTAGATATGGCAAGTTCAAGGGCCAGTCGTCTTCACTCTATTGTGCTTTTTTTTTTTTTTTTAACTATTCTGGGTCTAAATCAAACATTTGGCTACATTAACTAAACAGATCAAAAGGTATTGGCTACTCCACTAGAGCAAACCAATGAGAGCACACTGTTGTGTAACGTGGTCAGGTAGCATTACTATAATGGATTAAACACAAGTATAACAGTGACTATGTGGTGTTATTTCATGTTTAATCATGTTTATTTAGATGGTCAGAAACAGGTTTTAAGATCTCACTATGAAAATATCTGCTTATCAATAACAATTCCCACAGGGACCAATTACCATGGATAAAAAAAGGTTCACTTTGTGAGATAAGTGATTCCGCTAGCTCTACCTAGTGGCACTCAGGGAACCCAGCTATTTCCCCCCCCAAAATTACAATATAATTATATTCAAGACACATTCAGAATAATTAAAAAAAAATCTAATTCACAAACCAGATATTTGCTGAAATTGAATATAAGTTTTTCACAAAAGTATTATTATATGTCACATCATTCAAGCTAAAAAAAAAATTAAAAATTGGGCAAAAACGGTGGTAGTCGCATAAAAACAATTTTTGAGAGATGTTGAAGCCATGGTTACATATCAAATTAACTTTTTACAAAATCATCTCCCTTAAATTTAGATTGCATATGGGCAAAGAGTCCAAAACTTGCATCAAAAACTGTTTTAAAATCATAGGAGCAGTATTTCTCAAACTATATTATATATATATATATATATATATATATATATATATATATATATCCACATAAAATATACATATAATATATACAGTGGGGCAAAAAAAAAGTATTTAGTCAGCCACCGATTGTGCAAGTTCTCCCACTTAAAATGATGACGGAGGTCTGTAATTTTCATCATAGGTACACTTCAACTGTGAGAGACAGAATGTGTAAAAAAAAAATCCAGGAATTCACATTGTAGGAATTTTAAAGAATTTATTTGTAAATTATAAGTATTTGGTCAACCATTCAAAGCTCTCACTGATGGAAGGAGGTTTTGGCTCAAAATCTCACGATACATGGCCCCATTCATTCTTTCCTTAACACGGATCAATTGTCCTGTCCCCTTAGCAGAAAAACAGCCCCAAAGCATGATGTTTCCAACCCCCTGCTTCACAGTAGGTTTGGTGTTCTTGGGATGCAACTCAGTATTCTTCTTCCTTCAAACACAACGAGTTGAGTTTATACCAAAAAGTTCTATTTTGGTTTCATCTGACGACATGACATTCTCCCAATCCTCTGCTATATCATCCATGTGCTCTCTGGCAAACTTCAGACGGGCCCGGACATACACTGGCTTAAGCAGCGGGACACATCTGGAGCTGCAGGATTTGATTCCCTGTCGGCGTAGTGTGTTACTGATGGTAAGCTTTGTTACTTTGGTCCCAGCTCTCTGCAGGTCATTCACCAGGTCCCCCCGTGTGGTTCTGAGATCTTGCGTGGATGATGTGGTTCTGAGATCTTGCGTGGAGTCCCAGATCGAGGGAGATTATCAGTGGTCTTGTATGTCTTCCATTTTCTGATAATTGCTCCCACAGTTGATTTTTTCACACCAAGCCGCTTGCCTATTGTAGATTCACTCTTCCCAGTCTGGTGCAGGTCTACAATTCTTTTCCTGGTGTCCTTCGACAGCTCTTTGGTCTTGGCCATAGAGGAGTTTGGAGTCTGACTGTTTGAGGCTGTGGACAGGTGTCTTTTATACAGATAACGAGTTCAAGCAGGTTCCATTAATACAGGTAACGAGTGGAGGACAGAAGAGCTTCTTAAAGAAGAAGTACAGGTCTGTGAGAGCCAGAGATCTTCCTTGTTTGAAGTGACCAAATACTTATTTTACACCATAATTTACAAACAAATTCTTTAAAATTCTTACAATGTGAATTCCTGGATTTTTTTCCCACATTCTGTCTCTCACAGTTGAAGTGTACCTATGATGAAAATTACAGACATCTGTCATAATTTTAAGTGGGAGAACTTGCACAATCGGTGGGTGACTAAATACTTTTTTGCCCTGCTGTACATGCATGTACACGCACACAAACACACATTTATACATACACACACATACACATATATATATATATATATATATATATATATATATATATATATATATACATACATACATTAGAAGAGCAGATACAAATTATCTTAAAATCAATTTGTTAAAGGCAGTTAAATGTTAAAAACAGTTCAGTAACAATGTCCCAGTTTAGTAACACAGTGTTACTGTTCAGACTGTGTGTAATGTTACAGTGGCCAAAAATATTAAATGTATTAAATCCTTTGCCTTATTTTTAATGAATACTCAGGCCTACTATGGTGCTACTTGGAGAGCTAAGTTTATATATATATATATATATATATATATATATATATATATATATATATATATATATGCTTTAGACCAGTGGTTCTCAAATGAGGGTACGCGTAACCCTGGGGGTACTTGAAGGTATGCCAAGGGGTACGTGAGATTTTTAAAAAATATTCTAAAAATAGCAACAATTCAAAAATCCTTTATAAATATATTTATTGAATATTACTTCAACAAAATATGAATGTAAGTTCATTAACTCTGAAAAGAAATGCAACAATGCAATATTCAGTGTTGACAGCTAAATTTTGTGTGGACAAGTTCCATAAATTCTGATGTTAAAGATTTCTTTTTTTGTGAGGAAATGTTTAGAATTAAGTTCATGAATCCAGATGGATCTCTATTACAATCCCCAAAGAGGGCACTTCAAGTTGATGATTACTTCTATGTGTAGAAATCTTTATTTATAATTAAATCACTTGTTTATTTTTCAACAAGTTTTTAGTTATTTTTATATCTTTTTTTCCAAATAGTTCAAGAAAGACCACTACAAATGAGCAATAGTTTGCACTGTTATACATTTTAATAAATCAGAAACTAGTGCTGTATTTTACTTCTTTATCTCTTTTTTTCAACCAAAAATGCTTTGCTCTGATTAGGGGGTACTTGATTTAAAAAAAATATTCACAAGGGGTGTTTCACTGAAATTAGGTTGAGAACCACTGCTTTAGACAACACTTGCAAATTTTACATTCAGCTTTTGTATGATAAAATACTTTCGTATTATTCAAGGCTCGAGTCCCGCATTAACTCATGTTTAGGTCACAGAATATAGATATTTGCCCCATAAAGAGGTTAAATTATCCATAGAGGCAATACAAATAAAAAAAAAATAATTTTTTCACTCACCTGGCTGCTAAGATGACTGTCGTGATGATTTCCGTGGTTGTTGCCGTTGGCGATGTCGCACACGCAGTACTGGCTGAGGGAGGGGGGTCTGAAGGTGTGGCCGCCGTCACAGTGGATCTCTGGCATGATGCCGCAGCCAAAGGTGAAGGAGGCCAGGGAGTGGTAATGTGTGAGGAGGACCACGGCGTGGATGAGTTCCGCCAGGGACCAGCTGTGCTCCTCTGCCTTCAGGAGACCCTAAGAGAGCAGGGAAGTTCAAAATGTGACACTCAAGCAGGTAAGAATGTACATTTTTTAAAGCTCCCCTTCAGCCGACCTTCAGTTTAACACCCCGAGCCATTAGGCCAGCTGTTACACAAGAAGACTTTAACACCTCGCCGGCCAGACGCCAGCCATTTTCTCACCTCGATGTGCTCCTTGGTGAGCAGCCAAGGACGATGAGCCAGGATTTTGTTGATCTCGCCGAGCTGCTGCAGCTTCTGCGGGGCTTCGTTTAACCCGTTGAGCCACTTGGGGTCCCCGCCAACTTGGAGGAAGTCGTTCACATGCAGGTTGACCAAGTAGGAGCACTGGTGTCTCGCCGCCGCCTGGAGAGATGAAGAGAACATGGAGGTCAAACGGTCTCGAAGAGGGCGAGTAAGATGAAAGGCTGGGGCCGCACCATGATGCCGATGTAGTGGCGGTAGTGCAGCGACAGCGGCCCGTCCATCTGCAGCAGGTAGTGCTGCGTCCGGAGGAAGCTCTCCAGGTACTGAGGGTGGAATCCCATCACCAAGGAGATGTTGTCAAGGCGACCGAGGGCTGCGAACGCATCCTCAAATATTGACTGTGTCCTGGTGTCCACTTTACTGACTCCGAGAATCTTTAGTGGAAGGAAATAAAAAAACTACATATGACAAGAATTTCAGTTTTTTATTTTTTTTTATTTTTTTTTACATTAATGGCATGAATGTACCTCTTTTTCAGGGATAAATCTGCTAGGTCCGTTCCCGAGAGGCCTGGGGATACGCACTCCCAGATCCTGCAAGACAAAAAACAGGACAAATTTGAGTATCTCTCTAAAGCATCAATTGTACAAAATTTCCAGAAATAAATTTTCTAATTCCACCATCCCATCTAATGCAAGGTGCATTTGCATGAGAAGGTCCAGTTGGGACCAAAATGTTAAAAAATATAACATTAGGATTTGTTTTTCTTCCATTACTTCCGGACATGCCGTGATTAAACAACTGGAAATATGTGATGTATCACAATTTAATTATATTGTATGCATGTTCAAAATTCCACAATCCCCTCTAATGCAATGTGAACTTTTATGAGAGGGGCCAATTGGGATCAAAAGGTTAAAAAAAAATAGCTGGCTAAAAGGTTAAAAATTAAGATTTCAACCATAACACAAAATAGAACTGTTTTATGACCAAGGCATGATTAATTTCAGGTAATAGTCTACTTTCCATTAATTACTTAGTGTCTCCAATTGTAAATGGGTTATACTAGTATAGCGCTTTTCTACCTTCATGGTACTCAAAGCGCTTTGACACTATTTCCACACTCACCAATTCACACACACATTCACACACTGATGGCGGGAGCTGCAAGACCCTAACCCTGACGGATCAGGAGCAGGGGTGAAGTGTCTTGCTCAAGGACACAAAGGACGTGACTAGGTTGGTAGAAGCCGGGGATCGAACCAGGAACCCTCAGGTTGCTGGCACGGCCACTCTCCCAACCGCACCACGCCGTCCCCCCAATGACTTGGATTTGTTTTTCAAATTCCATGATCCCCTCGTAATACAAGGTGCACTTTTATGAGAGGGGCCAGTTGGGACCCAAAAGTTAAAAAAATAGTAGACTCAACGGTTAAAAATGAAGATTTTGCCATTATACAAAATAAAACTGCTTTATGACCAAGGCATGATTCATTTCAGGTAATAATCACCTTTCCATTTATTATGTGTAGTGTCTTTAATTGTATGACACTTGACTAGGATTAGTTTTTCTTCAATTATTCCCTCTTAATGCATGGTGCACTTTTATGAAAGGGGTTGTTTGGGGTAAAACGTGTAACTTCGTTTTTTTAAAAGGGGTTAAGGAAAGAACCTCTAAATCTGGGGTCGGTAACCTTTCTGACTGAGAGAGCCATGTAGGCCAAATATTTTAAAATGTATTTCCGTGAGAGCCATATAAAATTTTTTAACACTGAATACAACTAAATGCGTGCATTTTTAAGTAAAACCAACATTTTTGGAGTATAATAAGTCTCTTATTCTTTTTTTAATAACATCGTTATTCTGAAGCTAACCAATAAGAAATAAAATACTTCTTACCATTAATGCGAACTCTTTAGAACGTTATTTTTAACACTGTGATTACCAGCGGAATTATTCATTACTTATCGTGTTAAGCAATGTCAGCTAAGATTTACCGGAGAGCCAGATGCAGTCATCAAAAGAGCCACATATGGCTCGAGAGCCATAAGTTCCCTACCTCTGCTCTAAATGAATCCTTTAGGCACCAAAAATTACTGTTTTGATTGCCAACATAAATAGGTCAGTTATTAAGCTAATTGGACCAAACTTGACTAGGCTTTTTTACATAATGGTTTTTTTTGACATTTTAGGATAAAAAGGTGCAACTTCATCCATCCATCCATTTTCTACCGCTTATTCCCTTTTGGGGTCACTGGCGCCTATCTCAGCTACAATAATATCAAAATTTAAGTTCTGTCATTGTACAAAACTGTTGTCAAACTCATTATTCACATCTCATTTTTAATTAATTACGTAGACCCTGAGTCCCTTTTAATGACATGTGCCGTTTCTGGGGTCAATAAATTGTAGTTTTATTTCAGAAGGGACAGGGAAATAATGTTTGGTCATTCCTGGACATGTCCACTCTGCAGACTTGAGCACATAAATGAATGAGTTGATAAATGGCGTGTTGCTGAATGGGTTATGACAAGATAATTAATGATTCAACAATGCCAGTGATGACAATTATTAATACATATTGGTAACAGTGAGAGTTGTTGACTGAGTGGTCCGAACAAGGGGGTGCCCCCGAAACTTGCCTGACAAAAAAACGGGTTAAGGAGAGAACATTTAAATCAGGGATAGGGAACCTATGGCTCTCGAGCCAGATGTGGCTCTTTTGATGACTGCATCTGGCTCTCAGATAAATCTTAGCTGACATTGCTTAACACGATAAGTAATGAATAATTCCACTGGTAATCACAGTGTCAAAAATAACGTTCAAAAGATAAGACATTCTCATGCATTTTAATCCATCCATCCGTTTACTACCGCACCTGTTCAAGAAGTTGCATTAATGGTAATAAGTATTCTATTAATTATTGGTTAGCACAGGGGTGTCAAACGTACGGCCCGCGGCCTGGATCAGGCCCGCGAACAGGTTTTATGCAGGCCGCGGGATGAGTTTGCTAAGTATACAAATTAACCTGAAATTTTTGAATGAAAGAAACAGCTCATCTACATGTGTCTACTGGATGTTGCAATAGCAATTCTTTGTATCTCTGTAGAGTGTAGATGATGGTACATATGTACAAAATAAACCACATGATGTTAGTACATCAATTGAGGAAAATGATCAAACTACATACATGGCATACTGTAATTTGATTTTGATATGTTTTATCTTGATTGATTGAAAATGAACACCATTGAGTTGACTGATGAACATTATCACATCATTCATTCATTCAGAAAATATAAATAACGACAAATAAAGATCGAATACTATTAACCGCAATATGTAAGTGTAAAAAAACAACAACATTATGATTTGTACATTTTCAGATTGTGCTTCTTCTATTTTTAAACACAGAAAACAATCTGAAGGTGTCTTTATTTTTAAGTTATCGTGCAGGGATTTTACCAGTCTGGCCCACTTGGGAGTAGATTTTTCTCCATGAGTTTGACACCCCTGGGTTAACATCAGAATAACAATGTTATTAAAAATAATAAGATGCTTATTATACTCTAAAAATGTTGGTGTTACTTAATAATGCACGCATTCAGTTGTACTCAGTGTTAAAACTTATTATATGGCTCTCACGGAAACACTTTTTAAATTATTTGGCATTCCTGGCTCTCTCAGCCAAAATTGTCCCCGACCCCTGCTCTAAATGAACCCTTTAGGCACCAAAAATGACTGTTTTGATTGTCAATATAATTAGGTCTGTTATAAGGCTAATTGGACCATATTTGACCAAGCTTTTTTACAAAAAGGTGCAACTTTAATAACATCAAAATGATGGTTTTGTCATTGAACAAAACTATTGTCATGCCCATCATTCACATCTTATTTTTATTATTTAACTAGACCAGGATTCCCTTTTAATGACATGCTCCATTTCTGGGGCTAATAAAGTATTTTTTTTTTTAGAAGGGACAAGGAAATATTGTTTGGTCATGTCTGGACATGTCCACTCTGCAGACTTGAGCACATAAATGAATGAGTTGAAAAAAGGAAGTGAGTTATGACAAGATAATTATTTAATGATTCGACAATGCCAGTGATGACAATTATTAATATAATATTGGGAGTTGTTGACTGAGTGGTCCGAATAAGGGGGGTGCCCCCAAACTTGCCTGACAAAACAAGTCCGGACAAAAGACTGCACTGCAGCTCGTTCACTCGAAGGAAAAACAAGTCTCCTCACAGCATCCATCAACTGACACTACTCGGAACCCGAACAGAAGGTTTGAGAGTGACATTTTCTGGCTTTTCTTACCTTTTTGCTAAGGCGTTTACAACGAGCACATATCTTAAACAAGTCTGTGGCCGACAGCGAACAATTCTCCACCTTCTCCGACGGTGACACTGCGTGCCTCATGTCGTGTCCTGGCCGCACTTCAGGCTTATTACTACTTGGTTGTCTTTAAATTTAAAAAAAAGCTCCAATATGTTCCCCTTCTTTGTTCCTGGAGGCGCTGCGTTAAAGTGCTCCGCTCGTCAGCTGTTGCGGCGGCAGCACAGTCAGACCAGTCCTGGCCCCCCTTTGCGCATACATTCGCTAAATAAGTCAAGGCTCGCGTGACTGACAGGCGCGCTGACCAATCACTGGGCGTAAACACGCTCGCGCCGACCAATGGCGTGCGAGGAGCGGCGGCGGGGCGGAGCTAAGCGTGAGGAAGGAGGGGGGCAAAACGTGAGCGGGGAGGACAAGCCCCCCTTTAAGAAAACATCACTTCTCTGTGCTTCTTTTGTTCGCTTGCTGCCATTGGTCATGATTGAATCTGCCGCCATTGACTCAAAGCTAATCAGAGTGATCGATAATCAAATCAAGGTGGAAGGCATCACCTTAAAGAGACTATGAAAGAAGCCCTTATTTATATGAACTGAGTAGGCCATTTAAGTGTGCATGGCAGCCTCTCTGACCACAGATAATGTCATCCTTGCACTAATCAGGCGGCTGAAGGACTCCTTTCAGAGCCAAGGGGGGCGGGCGGGGTGCAGCGATAAGGAGGCCAGCTCTTATGGCTTTGTTTATCCGAGCCTGACAATAACACTGGCACACCGCATTACGGCTTTAGCACACGGCGAGAAGGTCAATTATCATACCCAGATTTTCAGCGGCAAATGAGCACGACAGCAAAAAGAGGGCAGTGTGCAACTTCTTTGCAACAACAAGTCAGCCAAGGGATGAAAGGTCAGCCAATAAAAAAAGCAAACAAACAAACTATATTTGGTGCAATGAGCAGCAGCTCCTCTCTGTGCACTTTGATACTGCCCGGGCAGTCTGGCAAACGGCGGCATGGATCGCGCCATCTGACAGTGTTCAGCAGGTTCATTGTGTGGAATGAGCCAACCGGTTCCACCCCCGCCCTAAACTCCTGTTGCCACAGGGAGGGGTGCGGGCAGAGGTAAACATGTTCCCAGGGCTGGAGTCAGCACTCCCATGGCTCAGCAGAAGAGAGCTGGTCAGCGACACAGCAAACACCTTTTTTACACACACAAAAAAAACACGCTTAGGCTCGGGGGGTCCGGCTTCACGGGCACCATTGTCGTGGTGCACGCACTGATGGTCCCACGGACTGTTGTTTCAATGCTCGGGTCGCATTCTAAACACTGAAAGTTCATCCGCGCACGTCTTGGCTCGCTCGCCACATGCAAACCAGATGTTGTAAAGAAGCCATAAACACAAGCTCCAAGTATATGAAGTGTGTTTAATGACATTCAGCAAATTGTCAAACTTTAGTTGATGACCATGAAGCTTTCAATACTATCGTTACATCGTCATGTGTTGACGACACAGTCGCAAATTTTGAAAGCGACAAGCGAACAAACACGTCCTCAACGCACAGTAGCATCCTCACTAGCGGCTAACAGCCCTCCACAGTGCAAAGACACTTCAAATGCTTGCTCCTGATGGGTCGTCGTTAGGGCATTGCATGGCAGCTCCCGCCATCAGTGTGTGAATGTGTATGAATGGGTGACTGTGGAAGTAGTGTCAAAGCGCTTTGAGCACCTTGAAGGTAGAAAAGCGCTATGCAAGTATAACCCATTTACTTTAATGTAAATACCTCACAAATTAATATTTGGCTCCGGTGGCTTCATATATATTTTCTGTGTGACGGTTTATGAAGTGGAAACTTGTATGTAGACATGTATCAAGGAACTTTTTAGGTAGCGTGGTTTTTTTTGGGGGGGGGGTGATTTCCGGCCGTGCAGTGCGACGTGACCGGCTGGCCCTGTGTCGCCTTGGAGACGCTCGAAATGAAAGTGACGTGCTTTGTTTTGCAGAACGCAGATTTTCTTACCTGCGCCATATAGGGCTACAAGGATTAGTCAACATTGTCGACAATAAAATGTGTTGCCGTCAATTATATTTATCGACAATAGCCGTGACGTCATCACTCGTGTTTTTACGGCTGGAAGTGAGTCACTCGCTAAAACATTGCCAGTGATAACATGTAAAGTGTGAGGATATTTCCTCCTATTCTTGTTAAAAACATGAATACCTTGCTCTTTTTGCAAAGAGGACCTTGTTTTTATAGGAGTGCATCTGTGATACGCGAAAGCAGAGACTTGATGTCAGACACTTGGGAGGATGCTGTCTCAACCTGGGTACGAGTGTCAGCTTATGCATTGCGAGTAAGCTAACAAGTTTAAGACGAAGTTGTGTGAAAAATAACTGTAATTTTAGCCAAAGTCAGCCAGCTAAACTGTCTACATCAATTCAAGTACATTTTAAAGCAGTGTCAAATTGCAATGTCGCAAAAAAAGGCACTTGTAAAAGCACGCAGACAGACAGATCATAAGATTAAACATACAATCTATTAAATTGCCAGCATTTTAAGAAATAATCAAATGTACAGTTCTACACATTGAGTCTATTTATTATGCAGTAAAAAAAAAACAGCACTTTAACAATTCTCAGTTATTTAGACAAATATGGCTGTGTAGTGAATAATATACTACCATACCAGCTGTACACTGAATACTCTAAAGTCACTTCTACATACAGTACTGTGCCTTGGAAAGACATATTGTTTACATAAAGTTTTTCTTTGCTGAAATGTGAGGGTACACAAAGTGCTAGAACATGAACGGTGTCTTGTGTTCTACAAGGCACAGCACTGCTTGTAACAGAAAGAAACTATTGATCGAAATGTCAGCTTAAGTTTGACACAAACACACACAGACATACGTCTTGAGTGGCAATGTTCAAACAAAATGATCCAAAGTTCAAACATCACACCTGTTGGGACAGTTGCCGTTTGACGTGAAAAGCCACAGCAACCTATAATTGGAACTGACGTCACAGAAATATTAGGAACTTTGGTCTAACACACCTTCAGCCAACGATACTTAAAGTAGCAGTAAGGAACAACTGTGAAGTATAATTAAATTAGCAGATGTGCGGAACAAGGGCAGCAAAAAATAAATAGTATTGATTATAGCGCTGACACGACACAAAGTGGACATGGCTGGTCCTCAAATATGACAGAACACTGTCGTTGATGTGTGAACAATAATAAATGATAAATGGGTTGTACTTGTATAGCGCTTTTCTACATTCAAGGTACTCAAAGCGCTTTGACACTACTTCCACAGTTACCCATTCACACACACATTCACACACTGATGGAGGGAGCTGCCATGCAAGGCGCTAACCAGCACCCATCAGGAGCAAGGGTGAAGTGTCTTGCTCAGGACACAACAGACATGACGAGGTTGGTACTAGGTGGGGATTGAACCAGGCACCCTCGGGTTGCGCACGGCCACTCTCCCACTGCACCACGCCGTCCCCAATACAACTTTGATTGTTCTTATTGCAAATAAAAGTAACATTTAAAGGGGCCTTTATAGGCAAAACCAATCTTCTTTACCTGTTGGTACCTACTGTTGTGTATTTTGGATCTGCATAAGTCCCGAAAATTTGAAATTAAACCATGGAGGCATTGCGGAGATTATTTATAAAACTATTTTTCCTTACTTTAAACTTCTGCTAGACGATCCATTTGGATCTTGCCCTATTAGTGATGTTTTTCCCATTGGTAATGTCAGCGGGTAGCTCCGTATACAGTATGGTCTAAATTTACTCAAAGTGATCTGCGCAAGTTTGCAATGGTAATCCGACGCAGCAGTCAATAAGCTCCTTCTTTTTCCTCTTTTGTCTTGTTGTGGGGAAGACTGGCTCATACATGCACCCCCCACTGACGCCATTTCTAATACAAAGTTGGGTGCATCACGTCCAGTTTATGTGACGTCACGCATATGTACTTCCTGTTGTCATACTGCTTCAAGTGTAGTACGATCGCTTGGTCTAAGAGAGCACACTGTAGGTTTAATGTACACAATTTAATATCTTGGTTGATGAGACAGTAATGTGTTTTTGTATGTTTGGATTGGGAAATGTCGTATTTTAATTTAAAAAGACAGTAATGTCGCTTGTATTTCTGTTAGAATTTAAGGTAGCCAGTGCTAGCTGGGTTATCCAGTCAATGAGAAGTGTATAGCAAAGTTTTATCCATCACAGTTTTACAATAATTTTAATTTAAAATGGTATACTAACTTTGGGCAGTTTTACGGCGGTTTATCATTATACGGTTTAGTGAAGTGAATTATATTTATATAGCGCTTTTCTCTAGTGACTCAAAGTGCTTTACCTAGTGAAACCTAATATCTAAGTTACATTTTAACCAGTGTGGGTGGCACTGGGAGCAGGTGGGTAAAGTGTCTTGCCCAAGGACACAACGGCAGTGACTAGGATGGCGGAAGCGGGGATCGAACCTGGAACCCTCAAGTTGCTGGCACGGCCACTATTTATACTACCATATTGTATATGCACCTTAGGAGGAGCTGCTCCAATTTCGTTGTTCTTTGAACCTGTTCATTGCAATAATGACAATAAAACTCTATTCTCTATTCTCTTCTCTCTATTCTCTATTCTCTTTACCAACCGAGCTATACCGCTGTACAGCGGTGAGTACCAAATTCCTCGGACCATAATTTTTATTCATTAAAATTAGTAATAGGGAAATAAAAAGTAAAAAAAAAAAAAATTATATACCGTATATTCCGGAAAATAGGGCGCACCAGATTATAAAGCGGACTGTTGATGAATGGTCAATTTTTGATCTTTTTACAAATATAAGGCGCACCGGATTATATGGCGCATTAAAGGACTCATATTATTTTTTTTTTCTAAATGTATAACACTTGCTTGTGGTCTACATAACACATAATGGTGGTTCTTTGATCAAAATGTTGCATGGATTATGTTTTACGGATCATCTTCAAGCCGCTTTCTGACAGTCGCTTCATTATGCGCCGTTTTGTGGGCGGTCTTATTTACGTGGCTCACCTTTGACAGCGTCTTCTCCCCGTCATCTTTGTTGTAGCGGTGTAGCGTGCAAGGACGGGAGTGAAAGAAGTGTCAAAAGATAGAGCGAACTGTTTTAATGACCTTCAGATTTCACTTAAATCAGAGCAGAGCAGCATCTCCTCAACACCGGAAATGTGTCCCATGAAAAACCGTACGACTGGAACTCTGTAATAACTACAGTTCCTCTGGTGAGCGCTTTGAGTGTCTGAAAAGCGCAATATAAATCTAAGTAATTTTTTTTTTTTTTTATACTTTGGAAAATACGCTATGTTCTGTCAAACCACTAATGGTAAAATAAGCTAGCCTGAGGTGCTCTTGTTATATTTTTTGTTTTAAAAATGTTACTGAGTAAATTGCAAAAAATGACATTACATACTACACCAACACAAAGGACAGGATGCAACTTGTTTCATAAGTTCAAGTGAAAAATGTGCCAATATACTGTAAAAATACGTTTCATTAAAAATCATGTTTTTTAAAATGTTGAGTTGAGTTGAGTTTGAGTTTATTTCAAACATGCAAGCATACAACATAATACATCACAATTTCCAGTTTCTCTTTTCAACATGTTCAAAAAGGAGTAGGAAGAAGCAGAGTTTATTTAATCCTACCCCTTTTCTTTTACATAACAGTTGCTAAAACTTTTGCTCATTTCCTGTTCTCAATGTCTTCACAATATACTCCATAAGTAATCACAATAAAAATAAATAAATAATTGTTGAAGTAAGTTTTATTCCATACGATGAGATAAGTAAGATTGTTTTGAGAATGAAAGAATGAATGTGTGAATAAATTCAGAATGTTTATCTTGGTTCTTTTTTGTACTTTGTAAACACTTTAAGTTTGAAGAGTTTCTTGAAATGGATCATATTAGTATATTGTTTGATTGCTTTGCTTAATCCACTCCATAGTTTAATTCCACATACTGATATACTGAAGGTCTTAAGTGTTGTACGTGCGTACAAATGTTTTAAGTTACATTTTTCTTTAAGATTATATTTATCCTCTTTTGTTGAGAAGAATTGTTGTATATTCTTTGGAAGCAGGTTGCAGTTTGCTTTTTGTATAATTTTAGCTGTATGCAAATCCACTATGTCGTGGCATTTCAGTATCTTTGATTCCATAAATAAAGGATTTGTATGTTCTCTTCAGACAACATTATGTATTATTCTAACTGATCTTTTTTGTAACACTGTTAGGGAATGAAGTGTACTTTTGTAATTATTTCCCCATATTTCTACACAGTAACTCAGATATAGTAACACTAGTGAGCAGTAGAGAATATGAAGTTAATTTTGGTCTTGAACATAGTTAGCTTTATTCATTATTGACGTGTTTCTTGCTACTTTATGTTGTATATTTTTTACATGAGATTTCCAGTTCAATTTATCATCAATCATTATACCTAGAAATTTGGTTTAATTTACTTTTTCATTTTCTATTCCGTCTATTTGTGTTTGACTTTAGTTGTTGAATGTATTTTTCATTTGAACAACTACAAAGACTTCTTTTGCAACTACTGTCAAAATTGCCTCAACAAGGTGTGAACCTTTACAGCTGAAACCCAACGACAGATGTATTTAGTATCATGGTGATTAATAACAGACAGCAGTGAGGATGACTCAAGTAACGGGAAAAACAAAAGGGAAAACAAGTGCCAAACCAGCGAAAACCCTGCACGTGTCTCGCCTTTTGTTTTGTCAAGCAATGAAAAATGCTGCTGTTTTTTTTCTTTCTTCCTTCGTTCGCCGGGATGTTAAACAAGTGGCAGAAGTCCACCAGACCAGTTCAAACCTGACCTACGGGTGCACGGAGAAGAGGAAGCTAGAAAAACTCTCGAAACCCAACACAAGCCCAGCAACAGGCTTCTACCAATCACAGGGCAGGACAACAGCGAGAGGAACCAATCTTGTCCGCTCACTCTACCACTCGCTCCCTTGTTTCTCTCAAAGAAGAAAAAAAAGAGAAAAAAAGTTCTGCAGAGATATAAAGTTCACAGTGCAGCCTCCTCAGGTTTACATGTTTCTTCCAATTTTAGCATGTTAGTGGCAGTTTTGTTCAGAATGCAAAAGTCAAACCAACAGGAAACTTTCTGTACCGACTAAGCATAAAACACATTTTTAGCAGCGGTAAAAGAAGCAACAGGCTAGATCTACATGCAGGAAACATGCACATTCAACAGAGCAACTCTGGCTCTTCAAGCCTCAGATGATTAACCCTTGCCTGCCCTTCTTGCAGGCCTCAACCTGCACTCAAGTAACCTGGACCCTTGCGCCGTTTATCCCAGAACGGATCGAAACTGTGTTGTTTTGCCTGTTTGTTTCCCCAACATCAGCATCTTTTAACATCATTGTGGACATTTTAAAAAAAATAGTTCAGACGCAACTCACATTTAAAAGTGCGAACATACAGTACATAGAACACAGTGGCAGGCCGTGCATTTCCCACCTTTGTCTTGAGTGATGTCCGACTTCAATGATTACCTCAAAATACAATAATTTATATCACCACGTGACCATCGCTGGAGAAACACTATATAGAAACACATTTATGCATTACTGGGCATTGAATCACCACCAACATTGTACATAACGGGTTATTTTCTGCCGCATTAAAAATCAATAAACCTGCATCAACAATTAAAACATATCTTATGTGGTACTGTCAAAATTTATATTGCAAAAAACATATTAAAGGTGAAAAAATAAAGAAATAAAATATCTGAACTTACAATCTGTAGCACCCATTCAAGCTTCCGAGGTTGGCTGACATAGACTCACAAGATGTAGTTTTTCTTTAAATATCCTAGAAAATGGCCTTGAAAATATATGTGTTGACTTGTCTAATCGTAAAAGATGCAGAAGAGGCGTGTTGGCTGAGTTCTTAAAGTTTACTCCACAAGGTGCTCATCAAAAACATCCCTAAACTCGGCTACTGCGCATGCTCTTCACCACTGTGGTATGCTGGGTAATGGAGTTCCTATGTTACCTAGCTCATAACATCACTATATATATCTGCCTTAGGCCATCTAGAAGGCCTTACTGACAACAACTCGTGATCTGATTTGCTATCCCAACTGTCTGTTAATTGTATGCCCCGTTCACTTACAGTGCACGCACGCCCGCATTAAGGATTCTTAAGGCTTCGGGCAGATTTTGTACAGCATGGCAACAGAAGCTAGCGGAATTCTGATTTGATAAAAACTCTATAACCTAAAAACAACAGCGCTGGAAGGAACATAATATGGATGGATAGATAGATAGATAGTACTTTATTTATTCCTTCAGGAGAGTTCCTTACGGAAAATTAACATTTTCAGCACAATCCCATTCAAGATCAGATAAACATTACAGGGAGACAGAACAGGATCGCTGACGGGTCTGCCGGCTTCCAGCGCCCTTTACAAAAAAGGTGAGATACAGGTTAACAAGGGGGGGAATGGGAGAAAAAAATAAAATATTAAATTAAAGTAAAATAAAATAAAATTTAAAAAATCGGTCTACGCCTGGGCCTCTGGAGAGGGGGTCCAGACTGAGACCAAGGGGAAAAAAACAACTCCTAGCCATAGTACACATACCTCTTACATGTGTGTAAGAGGGAAACATCAAACATCAAAGAAAACAAAGGACAAGAAAGACATTAAAGCAGCGGAGCTGATACAACCAGCCACTTCTACATACAGCTATGAATTAAAAGTAAAATAAACATATACACTGTGGTGGTTTCTGCTGTGTTCCAGGCCATCGTCTGCTGGGGTGGAGGGAGCATGGCCAGAGACAGGAGCAGACCCAACAAAGCAACCAAGAGAGCCGACTCCACTCTCCGCCGCCAACCAACTCTCGGCCAATGTCCAGTCCGCGTGGATGAGCGAGAATATGTCCAAGAAGACTGAGGTGTCTGGTACCTGCTCATTCAGCCAAGACACTGTGAAGCTTGTCCCGTTCCCGGCGCTCAGTGCCAGCTCCGCAGCCCTGTCTCTTCATCCGTATCTCCTCCAGTCTCTCCAAACTGACTCTGGTGTAGCAGAGACCCAGTAGCTGGTCTCCATGGCCAAAAGAGTCCCGGAAGGCAGATCCAGAAGTCCACAAAAAGCACCGCAGAGGTCACAAAAGTGCCACTTCTTGTGGGCAAAAAAAAAAAATAATAATAATAATAATAAATAAATAAATAAATATATATATATATATATATATTTATAAAATAACACATGAAAACTAGAGGGAAACACAAAAGGATGACACAAGAGCACAGAGCTCCTGCCAACAGCAGTCACTACAGCGGCGCCATATTGGAAGATAGGACATGAAGAGAATATGAACACTTTTAGATATTTTGGGAAAGTAAATACAATTTTTTATTCATCTTTAGTTATGATCATGATTTCTGGCTATGTTAGGCCAGCAAAGACGGCCTTGCTGGCCCTGACAGCTCACCATTGATAGAACGGTACCTCGGTTTTCGTTGGTAACAAGTTCCAAAGAGGTTGGACTTTAGTTTTAAACTATTGCTAGTGAGTAAGACCAAAAACTTTGGTCGGATTTGCAAACTAATGGCGGGGGTGCTTGCAACTCAAATTTTTGCATGCAGTTTAAAGGCCTACTGAAATGAGATTTTCTTATTTAAACGGGGATAGCAGGTCCATTTTATGTGTCATACTTGATCATTTCGCGATATTGCCATATTTTTGCTGAAAGGATTTAGTAGCGAACATCCACGATAAAGTTCGCAACTTCTGGTGCTAAGACAAATGCCCTGCCTCTACCGGAAGTCGCAGACGATGATGTCACACGTGTGATGGCTCCTCACATATTCACATTGTTTATAATGGGAGCCTCCAACAAAAAGTGCTATTCGGACCGAGAAAACGACAATTTCCCCATTAATTTGAGCGAGGATGAAAGATTCGTGTTTGAGGATATTGATAGTGACGGACTAGAAAGAAAAAAAAAAAAAAAAAAAAAAGTTAAAAAAAACAAAACGCAATTGCATTGGGACGGATTCCGATGTTTTTAGACAAATTTAATAGGATAATTCTGGGAAATCCCTTATCTTTCTATTGTGTTGCTGGTGAGTTAAATAGTACCTGATAGTCGGAGGTCTACGTCCACGGGTGTGTTGACGCGCAGTATCTCAGGGGAGTCGACGGCAGCTTTATGGACGGCACAAGCTCAGCTTTTCTCCGGTAAGAAGCGACTTTTTAACCACAATTTTCTCACCGAAACCTGCTGGTTGACATTCCGTCGTGTTTCATGTTCGCTTGACCGCGCTCTGATCCATAGTAAATTTTCACCTCCAGGAATTTTAAACAAGGAATCACCGTGTGTTTGTGTGGCTAAAGACTAAAGCTTCCCAACTCCATCTTGCTACTTTGACTTCTCCAATATTAATTGAACAAATTGCAAAAGATTCAGCAACACAGTTCTCCAAAATACTGTGTAATTATGCCGTTAAAGCAGACGACTTTTAGCTGTGTGTGTGCGTAGCGCTCATACTTCCTAAAAACCTGTGACGTCTTGCGTACACGTCATCATTACACGACGTTTCCAGGACGAAACTCCCGGGAAATGTATAATTGCAATTTAGTAAACTAAAAAGGCCGTATTGGCATGTGTTGCAATGTTAATATTTCATCATTGATATATAAACTATCAGACTGCGTGGTGGGTAGTAGTGGGTTTCAGTAGGCCTTTAAAGCATAGCAAATATCTGAAAGACAACTCTTATCTTAAAACGCCCTTAAGTTGGGGTACCACTGTATATCCATGTTTTATTTCTAAATGCTTGCTATAATTTTGTGAGACAACTGAATAAATCAGTGTGGGAAAATGCAGGGTCGCTTTCTGTGTGACACTTTTGTAACCCCCCTGTATTTTCTCTGATCCATGTGTTTTTTGGCACGCTATCAGAGTGGGGCCGACTTTCCTGAGGCCAGAGGCGTGGACTCTCCCCCCTCCACCCAACCCCCCGATCCCGCACTGAGACCAGCGAGACCTGAACCTGTGTTCAGCAACACTGGGAGGAAGCAGCGTTCCCTGGATTCCACGAAATGCAAGGGAACTTTAGAGACTTCAGCGAGCACAGAGGAGGGGGGGGGGCAACCTGCTGATCTAACCTTTCTTTTATGGCTTTATTCAGCCGGCGTGAACCTGCATAGTCCATTTCCTAAATAATAAAAACACGCAGAGCGCTACAATACAGTGGGAAGAGGCGTTGGCCTGCAAACTGTACGTGCACGTGAGGAAGAGTGAGTTCCTGGGGATGTTATTCCAACAGAGAGAGGGCAGCTGTCACAATACAACAAGCTCTAAGAGAAAGAAAAACAGAAAATACCAAACCATCTTTTACTAACTTTAGCCCCAAGTGACACACATGGATGGGAAATAGGCCTCTCAGGCTCCTTTGTGAAGTTGATCGATTAAGAAACCCCAAAATGGCAAGCTTGCAAAATCTAGGCCACAATGCATCCAAAAACAGGAGGTTAACAAAGCTGACCTCATATCAACCAAGAGCCTGGGCCAGGCAACCTCAGTTTGACGCTTGGTGTGCAGGAGCAGCTGTTTTTCCTTTTCCTTTCTCTCTCCCGGCTCTGCTGACTGATCATAAATTACTCATCTCCACTAGGAAACTTTCCAAAATGTTGTTGATCACACAATCCCCCCTGTCCCCACCTCCCCCACACACAAAAAAACAGTGGCGATCCTTTACTGTTTCTTTGTCAACATGATGAGTCAGCACTCCAAACAGGTGATCAAAATGTCAAGCGATACACAACAAGGCAATAAAATCTTGAAGAGTTCCTTTTAAAAGGGACGCCTGGTTGCTCAGACAAGTGGTCTAACGTGTTAGAAGACGTCTGATGCATAGAGGTTTATAAATATAAATATATATTTTTTCTCAAGAGTCACAGAGGTGCCACACTTATGGATGAGTAATAGAAAACCACAAACCAGTGAAGTTGGCACGTTGTGTAAATCGTAAATCAAACCAGAGTCATACCAAAGACTATAAAAATGGGAGCCATTGCCTGCCTGCTTGGCACTCAGCATCAAGGGTTGGAATTAGGGGTTAAATCACCAAAGGATTCCCGGGCACAGCCACCGCTGCTGCTTCCTGCTCCCCTCACCTCACCTCCCACTTACAATTTTCCATGCCAACAAAGCAAGAAGAAAGTTTACAGTAAGCTCCACTATTTAAAATGCGTTAGTTCAGTGCTAATTTACTTTAGATTTGCCATAGACATGCTACCAAATAACCTTAGCGATTGTAAATAGCAATTTCAACACCTCCAAATTAGGTAATAAAAATAAAACTAACTGGGGTGTAGTAAATACAATACTTACAGTACAAACAATTTGTTGGGCTCAACAAAAGAAAAGTAAAATATATTTATACAGAGTTTTTTTTTCTAGTGACTCAAAGCGCTTTTAAATGGTGAAACCCAATATCTGAGTTACGTTTAAACCAGTGTGGGTGACACTGGGAGCAGGACACAACGGCAGTGACTAGGATGGCGGAAGCGGGGATCGAACCTGGAACCCTCGAGTTGCTGGCACGGCCACTCTACCAATCAAGCTATACCGCTTGACTGGCACATTAATGCTAATGGCAAAGACTACTACCTGGCCAAAGCAACACATGGTGGCCAATACACTACTTAAATCGCAACTGCATGCAAAGTCTACTATTCAATACAGTACTTGCAAATGAGACACAGATGTGTAAGAAAACAAGATAACAACTAGACAGTAAAGCTCAGTGTTAAATCTGGAACCCAAAAAAAAAATTTTAAACAATGAACATTTATTAACACATTTGAACACACACAAAAGTGATGAAAATGGGTACCGTTCAGTACCGGTGTAGATTCCAAGGTATTGGGAATTGGTGTGAGATGTAGCGCCTTATCCAAAACCTAACTTTGATGCTGAAATTAAGACTACTAAAAAGCACTTTTAGTAAGCAACAAAGGGAATACATAATTTTGTGTGTCTGTATCTTTCATGTTAATTAGCCAAGTTTGTCCACACCGGTCTCTGACTGAAGTGGAGTTTATCCACTTTTTACATTTACAGTACATTTGTCTATCGTAATAAACACCATAGTATATCACATACAACCACGTAGCAGACAGTGCTAACATTACAGTCACCAGCAACATTATGGTAGGTTAGCCTACTTGCAAAAGAATAACAAAATGATCAAACTTACAGCTACCACTGACAGGTAAGTGGCAGATATCCGGTCTTTATTTTAAGATTAGTAGCGAAGCCTGCTGTTTATTAAATGTTTTTGCTATACAAACCGCATGGAGTTGCAACCTTAAATATGACACGTTCAGACAGTGAACTATTGACATCAACAGACCGTATGTAATAACTAATAGTAATTTTAATGAGGTTTATAAATGTTTTTTTTCTATCATGTGAGGTGGAACTTGTCTGAGGGTCACTCCTTATATAACAGAGGTGACATTCCTGAGATCGCTGAGGAGTATCAGCTTAAAACTACAACAGACACTGATAAAGTCTGATGTAACACATCTGGAAAGATTTGAAGCCTTCATATTTACTCCTTTTCTCTCTCTTTTCTTCTCATGCATCAATTTCTTTTCAGGATACAACATTTCAGCAATCATTTACAATACCCAAAACCAGTGAAGTTTGCATGTTGTGTAAATCGTAAATAAAAACAGAATACAATAATTTGCAAATCCTTTTCAACTTATATTCAATTGAATAGACTGAAAAGACAAGACACTTAATGTTCAAACTGGTAAACTTTGTTATTTTTTGCAAATATTAGCTCATTTGATGTCTGCAACATGTTTCGAAAAAGCTGTCAGGTGGCAAAAAACACTGAGAAATTTGAGGAATGCTCATCAAACACCTTTCTGAAACATCCCAGAGGTGAACAGGTGGGTGCCATGATTGGGTATAAAAGCAGCTCCCATTAAATGCTCATCAATCACAAACAAGGATGGAGCGAAGGTCACCACTTTTTGAACAAATGCGTGAGCAAACTGTCCAACAGTTTAAGAACAACATTTCTCAACGAGCTATTTTACCATCTACGGTCTGTAGTATCATCAAAAGGTTCAGAGAAACTGGAGAAATCACTGCACGTAAGCAATGTTATTACAGACCTTCAATCCCTCAGGCAGTACTGCACCAAAAAGCGACACCAGTGTGTAAAGGATATCACCACAGGGGCTCAGGATCACTTCAGAAAACCACTATCAGTAACTACAGTTTGTCGCTAAATCTGTAAGTGCAAGTTAAGACGCTACTATGCAAAGCGAAATACATTTATCAACAACACCCAGAAAGGCCGCCGGCTCTGTGGGCCTAAGCTCATCTTTGATGGACTGATGCAAGGTGGAAAAGTGTTCTGTGGTCTGACGAGTCCACATTTCAAATTGTTTTTGGAAACTGTGGACGTCCTGTCCTCTGGACCAAAGAGGAAAAGAATAATCCAGACTGTTGCAGGCGCAAAGCTCAAAAGCCAGCATCTGTGATGGTATGGGGGTGTATTAGTGCCCAAAGCATGGGTAACTTACACATCTATGAAAGCACCATGAATACTGAAAGGTACATACATGTTTTTGAGCAACATATGTTGCCATCCAAACAAAGTTATATCATGGGCGCCCCTGCATATTTCAGCAAGACAATGCCAAGCTGCGTGTTACAAAAGAGTTGTTTTCATAGTAAAAGAGTGCCGGTACTAGACTGGCCTGCCTGTAGTCCAGACCTGTCTCCCATTGAAAATGTGTAGCGCATTATGAAGCGTAAAATACCACAACGGAGACCCCGGACTGTTGAACAACTTTAAGCTGTACATCAAGCAAGAATGGGAAATAATTCCACCTGAAAAGCCTAAAAAATTGGTCTCCTCAATTTCCAAACATTTACTGAGTGTTGTTAAAAGGAAAGGCCATGTAACACAGTGGTAAAAGTGTCCCATGTGCCAACTTTTTTTGTAATGTGTTGCTGCCATTAAATTCAAAGTTCATGGTTATTTGCACAAAAAAAAATAGTTTCTCAGTTCAACCATTAAATATATTTTGTCTTTGCAGTCCAATCAATTGAATATAAGTTGAAAAGGATCTGCAAATCGTTGTATTCAGTTTTTATTTACGATTTCAACAACGTGCCAACTTCACTGATTTTGGGTTTTGTATTTCATTATATCTTCTTACGGGCCAATTTTAGATTAGTCTGTACTGCTTGCATAGCAGTATAGATTCACTATACACTGATAATGACTTATCACACAGACACTATTGTCCATTGAGAAGACATTACACAACATTACAATATGACTGTGCAATTAGTGAAGAAGTAATAAAGACCTCTGGTTGGAGATTTTGGAGGGGGGGGGGGGGGTGATATGGCCTCAGTGTCTGATTCCTTCATTAAAAGCTAATGAGCTCCAGTGCTGAATGGCAGAACAAAAACATCCAGACAGGACCTCATTGGAGTGTGACGTCACGCGGCACCTGACCCATTAATGTTTCATCGTTTATGACAAGCGCGATTAAGTGGAAACTGGATCGCCTCGCTCATTGTTATTTGCGATTTGTTACATTTCCAACAGAAATAATCACAATACAGTTTGGGCATAGCCTTTAATCTCTGCCCTTATTTTGTCGCCTACCACATGTGTACGTGTTTTGCAGGCAATAGCGGCTCTGCTGGGCGTGCTCCTGATGCAGTGTGGACAATATGGGCAAGTGTTCCATCCTGGCGGCGCCTGATTCATTTTTAGCAACCCGAGTAGTCTTACCAGCCAACCTAGCAACACACATTGCTTACACATTTCAACGCATTCACTGGGTCATTTATGCTTTTGGTCACCACAGACGAGACAACGGCGAGGCCCTTAAAGCCGCCAGCAGCGACCGGACCGTCTGTGTGCAACAAGTAGACGTACACAAAGACGCGTGCAGCAGTCTTTTTTGAGTTCCACAAATATGACAACACGAGCCCATGACGTGGCATCACGAGGTGGACAAAAGTAGAACATGCTGAGCTAGACACAAAATCTGCATATGTCACTCATGCACATGTCTCACATGCATACTTGCCAACCTTGAGACCTCCGATTTTGGGAGGTGGGGGACGTGGTTAAGAGAGGTGGCGTATAATTCACCAACTCGAGTATTTCATATATATATATATATATATATATATATATATATATATATATATATATATATATATATATATATATATATATATATACATATATATATATATATATATATATATATATATATATATATGAAATACTTGACTTTAAGTGAATTCTAGCTATATATATTTATTTTATTATACATATAAATAAAATAAATAGTTGAATTTAAGACGGCACCTATCGAATACACAGTAATAAAAACAGTTGTTCTACTAACTGTACTGTGCTTGCTGGTTACTAAAAAACAACAACAACACTTACCTTTCACTATTTGAGTAACCTTTGTTCTGCCATTTGCGTATTGGCGAGCGATATCCGAATCCGGGAACGTCCTTCACAGATTTGTTGTAGACATCCGCAAATGAGAACGGGATGTTGCTTCCAGCTATCAGCATTGCCATCCATCTTTGTCTCAACATAAGATACACCATCGGGTCTCCATTTTGCAAGATGGGCCGTAATACTGGGTTGTGAACGATGCTGCGCTGTGGATGCTTTGTGCTTTGCTGACTGGCCGTTCATGACTGAGTATATCCGTTCACAGTGTTCAATGGAGAAGTCTGTTCTACAAAATGTACAGGCAACATACTCCTTCCCCTTCGAGCTCTCTTGGATAAACTGAAATTCTTGTTTCCAATCGTTCTGGAACTTGCAAGCGTATTTCTTCATTTTGCTCGTCGAAGGTGTAATGTATTAGGTTGGAGTCAATAACCAGGCGACGTGATGAAGTTACGTCTCTTTACTGTGGGCTTCAGAACAGACATTCTATTCTATGTACAGTAGATGGCAGTAATGTCCTGTTTAACAGGGTCACAACATTGAGTCAGGTTCTCATGGAGCTGGAGTGGGCGTGGCCTCCAGCTCCGTCTGAATTTCGGGAGAAAATTTGTCCCGGGAGGTTTTCGGGAGAGGCGCTGAATTTCGGGAGTCTCCCGGAAAATCCGGGAGGGTCGGCAAGTATGCTCACAAGTCAAATAAAGGCCCTTTTTCATTCTATTATCTTAAACACAGCATTGAAATATTTATCTTTTTTTTTTAATTTCACAAGAAACGGTTTATTTATATACGGATTCTTGACCTCTATAAACCCTGCAGTGGACCTTATAACCCTGGCAGCAGTGTGTGTCATGCATTTGTGTGTGTGTGTATAAGTGTCCTCTGTTTAGTGCCACAGGTAGTGTCAGACATATTTGCACTGTGGTTAATCTATTACAAAGCTGCAGGACCAAGAAAAGAACAACCCCATAGGTGGGAGTCTTTAGTGCGGAGCTCAGCTGAAGAACTAGTTTACTAACTTTGTGAGATGACGGCCACACTCACAGTTCTGTATGTATCGAATAAATGGAGGTAAGCGTGGAGAATGGAATGTTCCGTCTTATAGATGGCAGCTGAGGTCGTCTCCTCGATGGGCATCTGTCACGCCTCTGTTACGGAACATTGCCATGCTGTAAAGCAAGGGCGGTACGTTGGCTGCAGTGGCGCTTATTGCAGTGTAAACATGCAAGAATGTGAGGTCAATTTTGCTGCCACTGCAAAGTTTTGATGCAAAAGTGGCTTTATCAAGGCGTTTTGACAGTGGAGTCTGTAAAAAATATCGATAATCAGCCCCCAGAGTTTGCTCCACCTGTGAGAGAAGAGGTGTTCCAGTGCTGGCTTTTTAAGTTCTTTAGGTAACGTCCTCTCGCAGGCTTCACTACACATCTTAAACTAAAGCTTGGAGTGCTGCCAACTACCAGTCAGTCCAGGGGTCGGCAACCCAAAATGTTAAAAGAGCCGTATTGGACCAAAAAGACAAAAAAAAAATATTTCAGGAGCCGCAAAAAATTAAAAGCCTTTAATACAGGGGTGTCAAACTAATTTTAGATCGGGGGCCACAAGGAGAAAAATCTACTCCCAAGTGGGCCGGACTGGTAAAATCACGGCGCGATAACTTAAAAATAAAGACAACTTCAGAATATTTTATTTTTTTAAAAATAGAATAACTACATTCTGAAATTGTAAGAATCAAAATGTTGTTGTTTGTTTTTACAATTACCCTTTGCGGTCAATTGCATATATACTTTATTTGTCATTATTTATATTTTCGGAATAAATTTTGTGATAATGTTAATCCATCAACTCATTTTCAGTCTATCAAGACAACAAAATTATATCAAAATCAAATGACAGTATGTTATTTATAAGGGGTGTGGGAAAAAATCGATTCGAATCGCGCTTCTCGCGTTGTGCGATTCAGAATCGATTCAATTTTTTTTTTTTATCGATTTTTTTTTTTTAATCAATCCAAAACACTACACAGCAATACCATAACAATCCAATCCAATTCCAAAACCAAACCTGACCCAGAAACACTCAGAACTGCAATAAACAGAGCAATTGAGGAGACACAAACACGACACAGAACAAACCAAAAATAGTGAAACAAAAATTAATATTATCAACAACAGTATCAATATTAGTTATAATTTCAGCATAGCAGTGATTAAAAACATTTTCATTAGACTTTTATAAAAATTAAAAAAAAAAGAACAATAGTGTCAGTGGCTTACACTTGAATCGCATCTCATAAGCTTGACAACACACTGTGTTTAATGTTTTCACAAAGACAAAATAAGTCGTATTTTTGGTTTGTTTAATAGTTAAAACAAATCATTGCAATCAGTTGATAAAACATTGTCCTTTACAATTATAAAAGCTTTTTTTTTTAAATCTACTACTCTGCTAGCATGTCAGCAGACTGGAGTAGATCCTGCTAAAATCCTATGTTTTAAATGAATACAGAATCGATTTGAATCGAGAATTGCGTTGAATAGAAAAAAAAAAAAATCGATATATAATCGAATCGCGACCCCAAGAATCGATATTGAATCGAATCGTGGGGCACCCAAAGATTCGCAGCCCTATTATTTATGTAGTTCGATCATTTTCCCCGACTGACTTAGTAACATCATGTGGTTTATTTTGTACATTTGTAGCATCATCTACAAAGATACAAAGAATTGCGACATCTCGTGGACACATTTAGAACAGCAGTTTCTTTACTTCAAAAATTTCAAGTTAATTCTTATACTAGCAAACTCATCCCGTGGGCCAGATAAAACCTTTTCACGGGCCTCATCTGGCCCTTAAGCCATATGTTTGACACCCCTGCTTTAATAAATCTTATAATGAAGGAACACATGTGTCTATATTAGCTATATTAGCGTGTTAGTATCGATTACCTTGCAGTCATGCACTGACCAAATATGCCTGATAAGCACTCCACACAAGTCAATAACATCAACAAAGCTCACCTTGGTGCATTTTGTCCACCAAAACGGTTGGTGAAAAAAATGAGACAAAGAAGGAGTGGCATAAAATATGTCACAGAAAGTTGTACATGTAAACCAGGGGTCGGCAACCCGCGGCTCCGTAGCTGCATGCGGCTCTTTGATCGCTATGATGTGGCTCGGCCACATACTTGTCGACCCCCCCGATTTTTTCAGAAGGTTTACAGATTTCAGTGCCTCGCCCAGGGAAAACTTTCTAAGATTTTCACCCGGACAGCAATATTGATAGCGTGCCGACATGCCGAAATTCGCGCTCTCTGAAACATGTAATCGCGCGCGCCTTTACACATTGCTATCTACGTGCCGGCCGGTCACATGTAATATGCGGCCTCTGTTATTACACAAAAGTGACTGCAAGGCATACTAGCTCAACAGCCATACAGGTTACACTGAGTGTTTTAATACAAACAACTTTAACACTGTTACTAATATGCGCCACACTGTGAACCCACACCAAACAAGATTGAGAAACACATTTCGGGAGAACATCCGCACCATAACACAACATAAACACAACAGAACAAATACCCAGAATCCAATTCATCCCTAACTATTCCGGGCTACATTATACACCCTGCTACCACCAAACTCGGTCCCTCCACTGCCGCCCACCTCAACCAACGCACGGAGTCTTGTTTGGTCTGGGTTCACAGTGTGGCGCATATTAGTAAGAGTGTTAAAGTTGTTTATATCACAACCCTCAGTGTAACCTGTATGGCTGTTGAACAAGTATGCCTTGCAGCCACTTCCATGTGAGTACAGAAACCACATTCAACAGGTGACTGAGCTGGCAAGCTGTTTGTTCGGGTTGTAGACGGCGCTAAAGACAGTGTCATCATAACATCCCCTTGTTATTGATCGTCGGGTGTAAATCAGCAGATACTTGAGAGAATATTTGCTCTCTATTTCGGAAGTCTCCCGGAAAAATTGCGTTGGCAAGTGTGCTGCTGTCATGCGTCACTCATATAAAACTCGCGGGCCACACGAACATTTAATTTTCATATTAAGGTATTTAATTTTCATATTAAGGTGTGACCCCTGCTTTATACAAAACACAAAACAGAAAAAAAAACCTCTGTATGCAGTATCATTTCATATTAAATTTCAAAAGTGTTTTGTGGCTCCAAATGTTTTCTTTATTTTGTGAAACGGGTCAAAATGGCTCTTTGAGTGGTAAAGGTTGCCGACCCCTGATGTAAACAAACACAGTGTAGACAACTATGGTGATTTCATGGACTGTTTGTGTCTATAGCGCCATGCCTTCTGGGTAATGTAGTATGTACACATTTACTTCCTAGTTTACATGTATTTATACAGTTAACATTTATTCATCCAGGGTAAGACCATTTAAAACCAATTCTCATTTGCAGTGCTGACCTAGCCAAGAGGCAGCGTTTACATGATAATAGTCCAGACCTGTCTCCCATCGAAAATGTGTGGCGCTTTATGAAGCGTAAAATACGACAGCAGAGACCCCGGACTGTTGAACGACTGAACCTCTACATAAAACAAGAATGGAAAAGATTTCCACTTTCAAAGCTTCAACAATTAGTTTCCTCAGTTCCCAAACGTTTATTGAGTGTTGTTAAAAGAAAAGGTGATGTAACACAGTAGTGAACATGCCCTTTCCCAACTACCTTGGCATGTGTTGCAGCCATGAAATTCTAAGTTAATTATTATTTGCAAATAAAACATAAAGTTTACGAGTTTAACATCAAATATCTTGTCTTTGTAGTGCATTCAATTGAATATGGGTTGAAAAGGATTTGCAAATCATTGTATTCCGTTTATATTTACATCTAACACAATTTCCCAACTCATATGGAAACGGGGTTTGTACTTTCTTCATACACGACTCTGCCACGAGTGGTACGTGGGCTCCATTTAGTGGTATGCCAAAGAATAACTTGATTAAAGTGTTTTATTTTCCTATATTCAAACATAGTGTTACTGTTTAAACTGTATTTAATGCTACAGTGGCCAGAAATATTAAATATAATTGTAAAATAAAACATCTGCCATGTTTTCAATATTTAGGCCTACTGCGGTATTGTTTTTTAATGTTGGTCATCATGGTGGCTTTTGGAGAGCCAGGTTGTTTCTGAGGTGGCACTCGGTGAAAAAAAGTTTGAGAACCTCTCCAGTATGCTATACAACAGCATGTAATGAGGAAGTCTGCTTTCCATTGATGTCACGGTGGAAAAAAAGACAATTTAATAAAACGATTTAGCAATCTCAGCTAAATTGCCATTGAGTCAGTATCCCTCGGCAGTGACTGTGTATATCAATGGCAACAAGGAAGTAAAGAAAAAAAAAAAGGACAGAGAGTGGAACCTCTAAAGCTTGACGCCACGTGTTTGTGTATTTTAGACGAATATGGCAAAAAAAAACACAGAAGCTTGTAAGGAATAACTCCACCTGCGTGTTTTGTGATACTACACCAGAAAAGCATTTTGTCCGAGAGCAAGCATGTGTTAGTTACCAAGCAAAGAACACATATCGCAACATAAGACTAAACATTTATAAAAAATAATGAAGTCCACTCGCAGTCAAAAATCCCCTCTCCTCTTGTGTCATCCAGTAAATCATTATATTTTATCTTAGTTTTTTTTTGGTCTTATTAGACTGTGGTGATTAGGGATTAAAGCTTGTAATTCCGATACCGATCATCCAAGAGTGAGATCAGGCGACACAAACATCGATCAGATGTATTAAATGTAAAATTATTTATGGTAAGTGCTGTGGACAGTGTAATAAAATCAACACGTTCACAAAATTTAAACTACTTCCTTATTATCTTTTACTACATGCAATTGTCTACGCAAAACAAAATCAATAGTACACAACTAAACAACAAGCAAAAATTACCATCTACTACTAGTTTAAATCCTTTGGTTTTTGCCCTCAAAGTCCTTGTGTGTTCATGGAAATGTTTCCTGAGAAACTAACAAAAAATATTTTGAGAAACAAAAATATTGACCTAATCACTCTAGTATCAGTCATATACTGTACAAATACTACACTTGTAATAGACAACACCAACTTATGGATTGACCCAACTTCCTTTTGTGTGACAATGAAAACAGAGCAGTTGTTATATTATATATATATATATATATATATATATATATGAATGTACATATATATATTTACATATATAAAGATATATACACGTATATATATACATATATATATATACACACACACGTATATAAAGATATATACACGTATATATATATACATACACGTATATATACACACACGAATATATACATACATCATACATACATACATACACATATATATACATAAATATACATATACATATATATATATATATATATATATATACATATACATATACATATACATATACATATATATATATATATATATATATATATATATATACATATACATATACATATATATATATATATATATATATATATATATATATATATATATATATACACACACACACACACACACACATATATACAGTATACATGTTATGATCCGCTGCCTGGATCATATTTTCATTTAGATTTTTGAGTCTTTTTGTGTTTTCTGTTTGTTTTGGACTCATTCGGTTCCTGTGTGTGCACTTCTCAGTTGGTTTCTATGGTTACTTATTATTTATTATGTATGCAATGCGCATGCGCGGAGGCTTTTTCATTTATTTATTTTTATATATATATATATATATATATATATATATATATATATATTTATATATATATATATATATATATATATATATATATATATATATATATATATATATATATATATATATATATATATATATATATATATATATATATATATATATATATATATATATATTTATTTGTTTTTTTCTCCTGAAGCTTTATTTATAGACTGCAACATTTACAAACAGCTGGAAAACAATAATCAAAATAAGTACAAAAACAGTATAAAACAACACCAGGGCAGTGCTGAGGCTACGTCTCATGAGGTGGCAGTGAGCCAGCCAATGATGTGTCATGTGCAGCTCACGTGACCACGCCGTCTCCTTTGTGGAAACGTTCGAAAAATGGCGGGGGGAAACAGTACGGATAGTTCAGCGGAGAAACACCTCGAGGTTATTGTTTCAATTGAGAAAAGTGTACGACATAAGTCGTCCAAAGTGTCGGAACACTTTACTTTAAAGACTTCAAAGAAGACATTTCCTGCAAAACGTGCAGCATGGACCTCGCGTACGTGGCACGAAGGACAACATTGCTTCGGCAGCACCTGAACAGGAAGCATGTTGGAGCCATGGATGAAGAGAACTCACAGTACGTACTGGTAACTTTTTTAAGTCTATTGTCCGAGTAAATTGATCCGTTGTGTCCGTCTTTGTGTGTTTTTAATCTTTTGTTAACGAGGAAATTTTTTTCTGGAAGCGCAGCAGCAACTGTTGTGTATTAACTTTCCGAGTGTTAGGAACTTTTTGGATAATGCGGTGACTTCATTTTCTGTGTTGTTTTGAGTCACAACAGGCATTCATTCACATTTCAGCTTTTTTGTGAGTAACTTTAACGTTATGTTTTTGTTGCAACGCGGGGTTGATAAGTGTCCGGCACATTTGACTCCGTTTTGAGAGATAAAACGCACGTATAAACGTAACCGACAGAAATATCTCAGGTTGATTTGATAATGGAGAAATGTAGCCAGGCCCAATAAAGCTATATAAATCTATTTAGACTTGAGAGACGCTTTAGTATAACTAAACGTTATGAATGTGCTGGAATATTTCATGCTATGATTCAGAGGTAGCCTAAAATGAATCCTTTATTATTCAGAACAGAAACGTGTACTCTATCTGATCCAGTTTTGATCTGATGAGTTACATTTCTGTGTTATTATTGGTGTATTCTGCAACTCCAATGTCCATTTAGCTTTTTTTTTTAATGTGGTGGCGTATTTGTCTTTTACGTCAGAAATTAATAATTAAATCAACTGGGTATGAATTGAGTTACATGTAAATGATGCTACTATGTACGTTCATAATATGGTTTCTCTCATTTCAGAAAGAAACAAGGCAGCACTAGAGACTTGGTACAAAGGAAGGTGTGCACACCACAGCAAGCTGCTGCACTGACTGATGCTACCTGAATATGTTGGTAACTGACATGAAGCGACTATCAACGGTGGAGGATGAACGTTTCAGAAAAAATGATTTACGTCCTCAACCCTGGTTACACTCTTCCCTCGAGGACCCATTGTACCAAACTGAGGGAGAGGAAGTACGAGTGGACATTCCATGCTGTGTAGACTGACATAAAATCCACCCAGAGCAAAATTGCTCTCACTACTGATGTGTGGACAAGTGTTGCCTACTTTGGCAATACATGCCACTACATTGGAGAGGAATGGAACATGAAGTCAATCTGCCTTACGACCATGCCACTAGAGGAAAGACATTCAGCATCCAACATTGCAGAATGGTTGGAATAGGTAGTAGCCAGGTTTGAAATTACCCTAAGCAAAATTATTGTTATTGTGCAGAACAATGGTGCACTTTATAAAGAAAATAACATTTTTGTAACACTTGCCTTGTTTTATTTGGCAAGTCGAAAGGACATGGTGCCAGAACAATTTCCCTTGTGGATCATTAAAGTTTGTGTAAGTCTAAGTATGCTGTTTTTTTAAAATAAAGTATTGGAAAGGATAGAAATGTAGTTTGTCTCTTTTATCCAATTATTAATCGAAGCAATAATCGACAAATTAATCGATTATCAAAATAATCTTTAGTTGCAGTCCTAATATATATTATATATACATATATATATATGTAAACACACACACACCACATAACAAATACATACATACATACACACATACATACAAACATACATACATACATACATACATACATACATACATACGTGTGGTTCCATCGACACATCTTAAACTTCACGAAGCACTTTTTTTCTTGCCATTGTTTAAAGATGGTTTATCAATTAGCTTAGCTATTAGCATGCCTGCTCCTGGCTTGCTCTCAGTGTGTAACATGTTTAGCACCATCATCCAGTGATAATGATACTTAATAATGATACTCAAGATATTAAGAAATACCCTTTATTTACCATAATGGAGGGGATTATTATTAGATCAGGGGAGCAGCTCCACACTATGTATGGAAACACTAATTAGCTGCTAAGCACTTTTGAGCAGGGGTGGGGGGGGAATAAATAGTGTCAGCCAGAGAAGAGCAGCATTAATTGGCAATGGTGAACAAGTAGTTTTTCACAAAAAATTATCTGTTACTAATCAGTAACTCATCATCACTAGTGGTAAAATTTATTTTTTTACACTTGTGGGATAGGATTGTTAAAAAGTGAAGTGGAATTCAGAAATTCACCACCCCATTGCTGCCTGTGTAAGCCAAGTGTCATTTGAAAGCTAAGTGATTGTTTTATTTTAGCTTTATTTACTCTTCGAAGTGATTAGTTTTATACTTGAATGCCAGTTAAAAGTCAGTTATGATGTCTTACTATTACTCAGGACCACAGTTTGACTATACTTTGACTTCCATTATATGTTCTGGTCTAATAATTCTGCTAAAGAAGAGAATTGACACGCTACATTAATGCGGTGATTATGTCACAGGTAATGGGCATGCGGGGCAGGGCAGGTCAAAGAGTGCACCGGTGGTGAATGAAAAGACAGAGGGTGGAAAGAGTAATGAGAGAAGAGTGATAAAAAGCGGGAGGACAGAGCAAGCGAGGATTATTTGACCAGTCTTGCGCAGGGAGAAAGCGCCGGCTGCCTTATCATGGATAAGTAAACAGTGAGCGCCGCCTCAAGTGACATCATTGTCCCACAGAATCAATAACCAGCCACTTCCTGCGCAGCGGGAAAAATCAATGACTCTGTACACTAGATTACCTCTTTGGGCCCACTCACCTGAGAGCACACACATACACACACGCACATAAACAGAGTGCACACAAGTAATACAGAACATTAAGAAGTATTGCAGCGGCTCCGGTGCGGCCCAGTCAGCTCATTATGGGATTAGTGGCGGCCATAGCTTGGTGCGGGCCCGCTGGTTAAATCGAAAAGGGGATAATGCTTTACCAAACAAGCTTTCCATCACACAACAACACGCGCCTGCAAAACAAAATAATGAGGCCCTGTACCAAAACTCCCTCGTGTTTGCAGTGGTAAACAACAGAATTCATTTAACATGTGATCTTGGTCAGGTAGTTTGGACTCGGGTACTAAAACCTATTACTGCACTCAAGGCTGATGTGCATAACCCATAAAATTAAATGTATTGTCTCTTACAAACAAACCTAGAATATACTTTTTTGATGAACCACGCATGTCTTTATGTCGCTATACACCCTTATCAACTTTTACACTATAATGCATGTTTTTATGCACAAAGAAATAACTTTTTGTCATGCACCCCTCTTAACATAAAATACATGCAAACTCCATATACCAGCAATTTATATATTTATTGTAAAAGTATGTCATGAGAACAGTTTTTCTTACGGTAGTCGTATTTTAACATTACTTATTTTTCATTACAACTACTGTTGTACAGTGGTACCTCAACCTCTTTAAGACCCTAATTAGGTCTGTGAAGGAGCTCTTAACTCTAAACACTTGTATCTCAAATCAACGCTTCCATCGAAATGAACTGAAATCAAATTAATTCGTGCTCCCCTAAAACAGCACATTTATCATGTAACAGCCTTTTAAAACAAAGACAAACTTTTAGATGTAAAATATTGTATAAAAACAGTGCAATAGAATTGTAGTACAAACAACTACCATCGTTTTATGAATAATTTAATAATAATAATGTACAGCATTTACCTTGAAGAGTTATCTCCTGTCAGCTGTCGGTCAAACACAACATCAGCAGCTTTGTTCGCCATTTAGATATTGTTTAAATGTCCTTGGCTGGCGTTAGACTCATTCTGCTTCAGTATGGTGCGGACTAGTGGAGTTATGCTCGAACGGCTTCACCGGTACCTACAAGCCCTTTCATGTTTTTGATGATTTATTTCTTTAATTTAAACTTTTATCATCACTGTCGATTATACTCACTTCCTTCCTTTCTTCCCATGCTTAGAAAAACTGTGTTATATCCATCTTTAGTTTTGGGTTAAAGGGGAACATTATCACAATTTCAGAAGGGTTAAAACCAATAAAAATCAGTTCCTAGTGGCTTATTTTATTTTTCAATTTTTTTTCCTAAGTTTTACCCATCCCGGAATATCCCTAAAAAAAAGCTTTAAAGTGCATGATTTTCGCTATCTGTGAAGCCACCATCCATTTTCTTGTGACGTCATCCAGTGATGCCAATACGGATAGCACAGCAAGATATAGCGACATTAGCTCGGATTCAGACTGGGATTTTAGCGGTTTAAGCGATTCAACAGATTACGCATGTATTGAAATGGATGGTTGGAGTATGGAGGCAGATAGCGAAAACGAAATTGAAGAAGAAACTGAAGCTATTGAGCGAATAGCTATTGACGCTATTCGGCCATGCATGTCTGCCTTAGCGTTGCCGGTAAAATGTGCAGACCAACAATCGGAAGTTTCGCATCTTGTGACACTGGATCAACTTAAATCCGTCGATTGGTAAGTGTTTGTTTGGCATTAAATGTGGGTGGAGGGAAACGCTGGATGAAAATATAGTTTCAAATGTACATACAGCTAGCCTCAATAGCATGTTAGCATTGATTAGCTGGCAGTCATGCCGCGACCAAATATGTCTGATTAGCACATAAGTCAATAACATCAACAAAACCCACCTTTGTGATTTCGTTGACTTTATTGTTGGAAATGCATCTGCAGGTTATCCATACATCTCTGTGCCATGTCTGCCTTAGCATCAGCAGTAAAATGGGCAGACACTCCGGCACATTCAATGGGGGTCTGGCGGCAGATTTCTTTGACTTTATCGTTGGAAATGCATCTGCTTTGAGTGTCGCAGGATATCCACACAATCTTGCTATCTCTGTAGTAGCATAGCTTTCGTCGGTAAAATGTGCGGAACAAACGACTGACCATTTCGTCGGCTTTCCCCACACCCTCGTATTTTGAACAAATTTCGTCCAATTTCTTGCCACTTTCGCATCTTTGGGCCAGTGGTGCAACTTGAATCCCTCCCTGTTAGTGTTGTTACACCCTCCGACAACACACTAACGAGGCATGATGTCTCCAAGGTTCCAGAAAATAGTCGACAAAATGGAAAATAACAGAGCTGAGAGCCGGTGTTTGTAATGGGTTTGAGAAAATGGCGACTTTATTACCTAGGTGACATCACAACGTGACGTCATCGCTCCGAGTGCGATAAATAGAAAGACGTTTAATTCACCAAAATTCACCCATTTAGAGTTCGGAAATTGGTTAAAAAAATATATGGTCTTTTTTTCTGCAACATCAAGGTATATATTGACGCTTACATAGGTCTGGTGATAATGTTCCCCTTTAATGCTCGTGAGTAAGACCTGGGTTTAAGAGTTGCGTGGATTCTAAAAATAGTATAAAAATTGTCCAACTAAAAAAAATGACAAAAAAATTCGTATGTTAAAATCCTCCCGTTTGAAAAGATAGTCGCTGCAATGATACATAAAACTTAAGAAGAAATTGGTGACTCTGATTAATCCCAATATAAATAGATATTTGGTGTAATTTACAAAAAACGTGTTCATATAATGTGCAGACTATGTAATATCCCTGCGATGAGGTGGCGACTTTTCCCGGGTGTACACAGCCTTCCGCCCAAATGCAGCTAAGTTAGGCTCCAGCTACCCCAAACGGGACAGGCGTTAGAAAATGGATTTATGGACTGTGTAATATTTGGTTTGCAATCTTAAATTTAGTCATGCCATTAAGTCTCAAAGGGATATGAGGAGACTTTGACTTAAGTTTGATGACACAATTTCTTATTACAAAACAGGAGAGCTAATTGCGGTTGCAGCCACATGACATAAAGTCTGGCCATTCCTTCACCGCCCGATTGGCCAAGTTGTGCAGTTGCAGGAACACATTGGGACAGCAATAGGAGGCAAAATGATCACTCAGACAAATTAATAGACATACTCACAAATCCTATTAAGAATATGAAGCATTAAATGATTTGGCGAAGAAGTGAATGTTGTGCTTTTGCCTTGATCTTTTATTACATAGTTTTTTGTGTGTGCGTACACACACTTCATACATGAGGCCCTAGATCAGGGGTGTCAAACCCCTTTTGGATCAGGAGCCAAAATCTATTTCCAACTTCAGATGGTTTTCTTTGTTTAAATATAGAACAAGCACATTCTGAAAATTCACAAATCATAATGTTGGGGTTTTTTTATACTTACATGTTTTATTTTCCCTTATTTATACTTTCTGCATAAATTATCTAATAATGTTCTGTGTGGAGTTTGCATGTTCTCCCTGTGACTGCCCAAAAACATGCACCTTGGGATAGGATGATTGGCAACACTAAATTGACCCATCCATCCATTTTCTACCGCTTGTCCCATTCGGGGTCGCTGGAGCCTATCTCCGCTGCATTCGGGCGGAAGGCGGGGCACATCCTGGACAAGTCGCCACCTCATCGCAGCTAAATTGGCCCTAGTGTGTGAATGTGAGTGTGAATGTTGTCTGTGTTGGCCCTGCAATGAGGTAGCGACTTGTCCAGGCTGTATCCCGCCTTCTGCCCAAATGCAGCTGAGCTATGCTCCAGTACCCCCTGCGACCTCAAAAGGGACGAGCGGTAGAAAAATGGATGGACGGATGTTCCTCAGTCAACTCATTGGTGTTAATTTTCAATCTATCAGGATAAAAAAATATATAAAAATCAAATTACAGGATGCTGTTTATGTAGTTTGCTCATTTTCCTTAACTGGTGCACTAACAAAATGTGGTTTATTCTTTTTTTAACATGTGTAGCGTAATCTACAAAGATACAAAGGATTGCTATTGCGACATCTTTTGGACACATTAAGAACAAGAGTTTCTTTCATTCAAAAATTTTGGCTCATTTTTATACTTAGCAAACTCATCCCGCGGGCCAGATAAAACCTGTTGACGGGCTTGATCCGGCCCGCGGGCCTTACGTTTGACACCCCTGCCCTCGATGTTTAAGGATCTTATAGGTTTCACTGTGACATTTGCTACACCAACTATTTTGCCAGGGATTCTTGTAATTTACATTTTTGCTTGCAACTTAAAGCGTAACAATTAGCCGAGAGTCAGCTCACCGTAGTGATGTTATTAGTGGCTACAAATTACATAATATAAATTTAATAGTACAATAACAGTGCTAACATGTTTTGTAGTTGCAACAACCTCCTCTTCTATTCAGAGGCCAAAAAACAACACGATGTGACCTATTTTCCCAGATGCAGAAGAACTATGGAGGGCAAAAAAGGTCAATACTGGACTAGAAGAGCAAGCCCAGGAGGGGCGTAAAGTACAGGGTAGATGATATTTGTCTGGAACCTGAGTTTTCACAATACTGGCATGTGTGTCTGCAGAGGAAACCTCTCGTTCTTGCACCACAGCCTCTTTAAATACCACACAAACGCTCCTGCTGAGCTAGGGTGCGTTCTCTACGGACTCCCACAGGAAGGCTTCGCACAATACTTGGCTCACCTTCAGGTGGACGCACCAACTTCCCAGACGCACACATACACAAAGACATCTTAAGAGAAACTTCACTGGAAGAAAGGCAAGTGCACAATTCCTCATAGAAGAACACATACACAAACACACACACAGTTGTCTCAGGCAGACAATGGACTTTGGAACTGTGCCATAAAGGAAGGCTGTTGTCCAGTCACTGGGCAACTGGGGCAGCAGATGGTCATCTTCCATTCCACTAACATCAGCTGGGAAAGGAAGGAGGTGGGGGGGTGGGTGAGCTCCATCACCTTCCACCAAATACACGGCAATGACTCAGCCATAACCCACAAAACTAGTGAGCTAGACACTGATCCTCCAGGAATGGACAAGACCGGAGAGTGTCTGCCGTTGGCCAGCGGTCCAAACCAAAACCACAATAGCAAACACAGGAATGGATAAAACACTGCATAAAGATGCAGGCCAGAGGCAGTTTTAGAGCTGGAAAAGCAGGAAAAGTGGAGGAAAGATCTATTTTTACATGAAGACAAAAAGGGAAAAACCAAGAAAGGAAGGTTTCATATCCTGTTGACCTGCTGTTGCCTCTCAGTGTGGATGACATCAGGAGAGGAGGAGAGACATATTCACCTCGAGGCACATGTCATTTAGTAAGATTTTAGTAGATTTTCTTACAAAAAGTAAGAATATATGGTGGAACGTCAATGGTAGAACACACATTTTTTAAATTGTTGGAATTCTGAATACATTCAAAGCAAATATGAATCAACTGTTCTTACTGTGCCCATCATAAAACATTTAAAACACAGTCTGTACAATTAATAAAACATCTTAGAATGTTTGTACAATATACTGGTACTAATATAGTATCGCGGTACTAATGAATAAAAAAACAGTAGTATACTCTGTTTGAAAAGTACCGGTTCGCCATATTTTTTTTTTACATGCATGACAGCGCGTCATGGTCACATCGGGACATTGCTGGTTTTACAAGCAGAGGAGCATGTTTGGCAGCGCACAATCACAGAGTACTTACAAGCAGACACAGTGTGTAGACAGAAACGGGAGAATGGACGCATTGTGGCTTAAAAACTTACGATAAAGGAGAAGTTATAACACTGAAACGCCCACCGGAAGATGTGCTTTAAAACATGGCTAGCCAGTTAGCGGCTAATGTCCATCCCTAATCGGCAGTGTTTTAGCTTCTTTTAAATCACTAATCCTCGCCTCAATGGCGACAAAATAAGTTTTTTTTTTACAAGTATCATCCCTGCAGGACGAGGAATAGCTAAACATGCTTCACTACCCTAGGGAGAGTGGGGGGGTTGCCCACATATGCGGTCCTCTCCAAGGTTTCTCATAGTCATCATTGTCGACGTCCCACTGGGGTGAGTTTTTCCTTGCCCTTATGTGGGCTCTACCGAGGATGCCGTTGTGGTTTGTGCGGCCCTTTGAAACACTTGTGATCTAGGGCTATATAAATAAACATTGATTGATTGATTGATTGACTACACACTGTAAAAGGATACAACAGCTCACCGGCGTAACAATGTAAACAAATGCCACGGGTGGATCCACACCTGACATCCACTGTAATGATACAAGAGCGTATCTAGTCGATACTACTATGATTACATCGATATTTTTTATCGTTGCAAAACATTTTTTTCATTTTTAACAAAAAATCATATTATATTCATAAACTCAGGAAATAAATCCCTGGACACGTGAGAACTTAAATCATGACTAATGTATGCCCCTGTAACTACTTGGTATCGGATTGATACTTAAATTTGTGGTATCATCCAAAACTAATGTAAAGCATCCAAACAACAGAGGAATAAGTGATTATTACATTTTACACAGAAGTGTACAAAGAACATGCTGAAACATAAAATAACCAGATATTAACGAACAAATTTTACAGCTTGTTCTTTATAATTTTGACAAACTAATAGAATGATAAATGACACAATATGTTACTGCATACGTCAGCAGACAAATTAGGAGCCTTTGTTTGCTTACTTACTACTAAAAGACAAATTGTTTAGTATGTTCACTATTTTATTTAAGGACAAAATTGTTCCTCGATTGCAATAAGAAACATATGTTTAATGCACCCCAAGATTTTTTCTTAAAATAAAGCCAAAATGCCATTTTTTTGTGATCCCCTTTAATTAGAAAAGTATCAAAGAGTATTGAAATATATTTTGATACCGGTAAAAGTACCAAAATATTGGTATCGAGATAACCCTACATCCTTGACTGTCATACAAGTGTAAAAACAAGTTAATAATGATTATGTATATAGTATTAGTTGGTACATCATATACTGAATGTACAGTTTCTCATTATGTCTGAATAGGAGTAGGAAGAAGCAACGCTTAGTTAATCCTACTCCTTTTCCGTAATTCAAATATAAATGATCTGTTACAAAGTGAAATTGACTACATTTCCATGCACTAAATTAATCTGGTTTCTCAGGTAACTCAGCTCAAAAGAAGCATTCTACAACCCATGGAAACATCTGATCTTGTTTGGCTTTTGAGAAGTCAGACTAACACACCTAGATTACTCAATTGAAAACCAGATCTCTAAAGTGGGTGTTTGTGCCAGAGGGAACCCTTCGTATTGCGCAAACCCAGGGTCTAAAAACGGGCATGGGATAACCTGGAGGCAGATACCATTCGATCAAAACATACTTTTTTTTTTTTTTTTTAAGTGTCTGTATGGTATGGTTATCCCAATAACGTTTTCAAATTCCTGACGATTCCAAATACAAAGAAGTTAACCCCTAGAAAATGTAAATATTTTGTAGTCTTTCTTCTTTGCTTATAAGCATTGTAGAGGTGGTCTTGTAGGTTTTGGCTGACTTTGAAGGTGCTTTTAGAACATCCATCCATCCATTACCTCCCGCTTGTCCCTAAAAGTTTACCTGAATTATTAGTATTCGACTCAAACAACCTTATATAATAATATAATATCTAAATATTGCATTTTATTGCAGTAGGTCTCATAAAATTTCCTACAAAAATTGATCTACAATGGTATATGATCACCAATCAAGAAGCGAAGTCGGCCAGTAGATAGTGTCATGTATGCAAAAAGATGGAAAGCAGCGGTCGGCCTCCATCATGACAACATGCTTGAGCGTGATACAGCGATGCCAGGGTGCGTTTGAGGCGCTCTCAGGGATTGTGCTGAAAATTGCTTTGGAACACATGTTAGCATACATGTAGTATGGATATCCTTAAAGATGTAAATCCTCCTGAGAACCGGCGTTCTCTGCAGCGGACATTTAGTTCTCAGAAGGATAAACATTAAACGAACGGTCGTCGTTTGCAGAAATAGATAGACCGGTATGATTTAAAAACTGCAGTATTATTACCATTGTGAATTAAAATGATCATATAATCGTGGTTGATTACTGCACTTTGATAAACTTACAGCTCGTTAACCAACTTAAAAGCTAACAGAAATACAGTAGTCATAAATGTCAGCCACCATGAAAAAACGTCATACCCCAATTTAACTTGTATAAACATTGTCAAATGATAACAATTTTAATGAGATCAAACTAATTTTTGCATTTTGATTAATTGGGGTTATTCGATGTAAATTACACTCCAGATCAGGCCTGGGCAATTATTTTGACTCGGGGGGCCACATTTAGAGAAAAAAATGTGTCTGGGGGCCGGTATATTTATTTTTAGGAACACTAATACAAAACCTCACAATAATGTCTGATTGAATGCTAAAAACATTATGACAGCCCGCCTTAAAAAAACAGAATGGAATTTAAAAAAATTTCTATGAACGATAAAACACGGAATATTTACATAATATGAGTGTCACACCCCTTTTCGAGCGACATATTCTACAATCAAGTGAAACGCAACAAAAATGCAACAGTGAAATATGAACGCGAAGTGTACACAATAAACCCACCTACAATCTGATATATGTGATATTTGCTGAATTTCCCCCGAGGATCGATAAAGTACTTTCTATTCTATTCTATACATCATTAAGCTTTAGAACTTTGTTGTGAAAATCTCCTTCCGCGTCTGTGGAAACGCTTCCCGACCACACTGCTTGGTGCCTCGTCTGAGCTGCTGTGACATAGATGACCAGAGTAACTAATTAGATGACCATAGTAAATAATTAGATTAACATAGTAACTAGTATATCATGCAAAAGTGCAGAGTCCAACCATTGAAATAGTAAAGTTCAAGACTTACGGTCATTAGAAAACATCACTACATTGTTGATAATAGAGGTAAACTATTGGTATTGTTCATAATCAATAGCGCTTTTTCTATTGGTATTTGTATTGCTCCAGTTGTAGTGTAAAAATGCTCATTGTCATTTCTGTATTATTATTTATTTCACTAACTGCTTCTTTGCTATCACTTTTACGATCATATTTGTACATATTGTATGTGCTGGTGTTGTTCTATTGTTGTTGTTGTGTTTGCTGTTGTTGTTTTTGTCTCTCTGTGTAATCCCCCTCATATCCCCACAATTTCCCCCTCTGTCTTCCTTTTTTTCTCTTTCTATCCCCTCCTCCTCCGGCCTGGCTGCACCAAATGATAATATAAATACATTTAATGAAGTCAAATACAAATAAGGCAACAAGAGAAGTATCCTACACTGCTCTTTTGTAAAGTAAATCTGAACTGCCGATATTGGCATCTACATCAACTATATGATTTGCCTGAGTAGCTGGACAGGACAAAAAAAAAAAGAAAAAAAAAGAAAACATCACTGCACATCATAATGGCAGCTACACTTTCCATCTTAAAGATCCAAAACAATTATTTGGGAATGTCCGGCGGGCCAGATTGAAAAGCTCAACGGGCCGCATGTGGCCCCCGGGCCTTAATTTGCCCATGTCTGCTCCAGATAATCACATGCTTCTAGCTTATGTCATCACAACATCCTGTTTTGACACTGTTTTTTTGACAAGTCTTTTAAGCTTTTTATCAGTCTATTTATTTTAATATTTCTTTTTTTTGAGAACACTTGGTTAAAATATTTCAGTAAGTGTACAAATACTTTTTAAGCACACTAAACGAAATTCTGATAATACACTATATTACCAAAAGTATTTGGCCACCCATCCAAATGATCAGAATCAGATGTCCTAACAATCAATCACTTAGGCATGGAGACTGTTTCTACAAACATTTGTGAACGATATGGGCTGCTCTCAGGAGCTCAGTGATTTCCAGCGTGGAACTGTCGTGTGAGGCCACCTGTGCAACAAATCCAGTCGAGAAATTTCCTCGCTTCTAAATATTCCAAAGTCAACTGTAGGCTTTATTATAAGAAAATGGAAGAGTTTGGGAACAAAAGCAACTCAGCCCCGAAGTGGAGGCCACGTAAACTGACAAAGAGGGGTCAGCGGATGCAGTGGTGTAAAGCACTTCGCCACTGGACTCTAGAGCAGTGGCGACACGTTCTTTGGAGTGATGAATCACGCTTTTTCATCTGGCAATCTGATGGACGAGTCTGGGTTTGGAAGTTGCCAGGAGAACGGTACATTTCGGACTGCATTGTGCAGAGTGCGAAATTTGGTGGAGGAAGAATTAGGCTGTGGGGTTGTTTTTGAGGAGTTGGGCTTGGCCCCTTAGTTCCAATGAAATAAACTTTGAATGCTCCAGGATACCAAAACAAACAGTTTGGTGCGGGCCCCTTCCTCTTCCAACATTGACTGTGCACCAGTGTACTAAGCAAGGTCCATAAAGACATGGATGACAGAGTCTGGTGTGGATGAACTTGACTGGAGTGCACACAGTCCTGACCTGAACCCGATAGAACACCTTGGGGATGAATTAGAATGGAGACTGAGAGCCAGGCCTTCTTGACCAACATCAGTGTGTGACTTCACCAATGCGCTTTTGGAAGAATAGTCAAAAATTCTAATAAACACACTACGCAACTTTGTGGACAGCCTTCCCAGAACAGTTGAAGCTGTAATAACTGCAAAAGGTGGACTGCCATCATACTCAACTCTATAAGTTTGGAATGGGATGTCACTTCAAGTTCATATGTGAGTCAAGGGAGGTGTCCAAATACTTATGGTAATATGGTGTAACTATAACTCTGATAATTATGATCGCAGCAACCGTGACAGGACATATCCATATCGTTACATTCCTACTTACGAAGAAGTCCCAAAGTCCGTTTTGCTGGAGATGGCCATGTTTTTCCAGCAATCCTACTCAAATTTTACACACATGTGCTTATTGGTCCCCCAAAAACACGCACCAAATTTTTGTGCTGATTCAGCAAATCACTCTGAAGTTAATTCAGGTGTTGTGTAGAACTGTGCGAAACATTTAAAAACAGCGCCACTATGTGGTGTATTTTACAACGAAAGGCTAGAATACACAACACAGTAGTTGTGCATGTTTTGCCAAATTTCTATGGTTTAGCGTGCAGCAGTTAATGTACGGAATGCTAAGTAATATTGATTCATTCAGTAGATAATATGTAGGCTATTTTTGCCTCGTGAGAAACAAAACAGTCCATTCAGTCAAAGATTACCCTCTGCAGTCCTGTGTCAATCTGTTGGTGTGGCAATCTATTTCAGCTCCTCCTTCGTGTTGGTAATTTGTGTCCTTTCATGGTTGCTTGGAAGCTATCCGATGTTGTTGTTTTCATCAATGGGACAGTACAGAAGGAATGTCGTCAAAGTGGGACTGACAGCACGCCTGAGGGGTCTGCTGACGCACGGGCCGGATCGCGAGGGAGCTGGCTCACGTTCCGCACGGGCATGCAAAGTTGTCCAAAAAAGTTGAGAAATAACCGTAGACGAGATTGGCATCACTTGTTCATGTGATACAACCTTAGTTTTAAACTGGAAAAACGTAAAATCTCACCCAGTAGATGTTTGTAATTTCTAGTCAAAATAGCTACTATTTTTAGAAGTCATAATCCCTGAATTGTTATGAGAAAAATAAGAACTGTTTTTTAGGTAATAGACCTTCTGAGGTGAGGGAAAAAATACTACTTTTGAGCATTAAAAGATAGTTATAAGACACATAGCATTTACAACAAGCTAATAATGTTTTAATTGTTAATTTCAAGATCACTTAAGTTTTAAACCTTTAACATAATATATTCTTTCAAGAAATCTTACCAAGACAATTTTGACTTGCAAAAATAACGATTTACTCTTTTTAGGAAAAGCCATTTTCCAGTGTGGGATAATGCACAGCAGATATAACAAGCATTGTTCCTTTTATCCCTCCCAGTATTTCTAAGAACATGCGGCTGGATTCCTAAAAAGCTCAGGGGCTAGTGCACCTCTCAGGGCTCAACTATTTCAACAGACGTGAAAAACAGTATTGAGTGCCAAGTCCTCACACACACACGCATATGCATACGCACACACACACACACACACGCACACACGCACACACGCAAACTGATGTCAATAGAAAGTCTGAAGAAAAATACTGTAGGCCACATACAAATCTTGAGTCCCCCCACCCCACATAGTCCCATTTGCACAAAAACATCTCTGAATAACATGCAGGGAGGGTGTCGGAAGGAGGGGTAACCTATATAGGACGCCATGTTTCTCTCCCTATGGAGAGCCACTTTGATAAATAGCAGGCCCCTCAAAGCAACAGATGTTATGCTCAAACTCCTGAAAATGTGTCAGCTGGCTCAAACAAAGTGTAAAAGCTGTTCATGGCTGCTCTACATATTAACAGTACATAGACACACAGCATGTACGGACGGCAGACTTTGGAAAACAACCCACCGGCCCCTCCTCTCCTTGGTCTATATGGCTTGCCAGCCCACCCCCCTGCTGGGAAGTCTGCAGCGACTTTCGCCAGCGGTCTAAGATCACTGCCTTGTGGTTTCATGCTCATATCTGCGGCTTTTCTCCATATCAAATTTTACCACCAGCCAACATTCTCACTATGGGTGCACAGAAGTCTTCCTCTTACATGTGAAACTACTATAATACTCATGCCTGACAACATTTGCGTTACTGTTGAGCTAACAATACTTACCATGCTTTCAAGCTTACCACGAATTGATTAACGTGGACCCCGACTTAAACAAGTTGAAAAACTTATTTGGGTGTTACCATTTACTGTAGTGGTCAATTGTACGGAATATGTACTGCACTGTGCAATCTACTAATAAATGTTTCAATCAGTCAATCAATCAATCAATCAATCAATCACAACAATGTGAGCTACGGTGCTAACAATACAGTCCCAAAATCAATTCTGGATTCTTTAATTTAGACAGTTTAAAAGTGCGTTCAGTATAAAATCCACTGTAAACACAGAGTTTGTAGCTTTAATGCTATTGAGCTGTGTTTGTCCACATTTTACATATCCACTGGTCCAGGGTTTCCCAAACTACGGCCTGCCAGCCCTAAAAATCCGGTCCGCGGGAAGTCCTAAATTTAAAAAAAAAAGTTATTTCATTTTATTTTTTTAAATCTGTCCTTTCTAATCCAGCACATGGACTTCATTTATAAGTAAAGGTAAGACGGCAATAACATTATTTTTGTTTCGTTTTTAATGAGATGCACATTTTGTGGGCGACAGTTTGTATGTGTAAAGAATGCAGAAAAGAAACATAACCCGTAAACTGCTGCCAATCCAATGGCAAATAATCTGCGCAGAGCGCAAACTGTATATTTGTAAATCTGATTCTGATTACGTCATTACCTCACCAGCTATAAACCTCACCGCACGTCATTGATATAAAAACAGTACCACTTTTTATATTTTCCTTTGTTTGTTTTTTTATTGTAGCCATATGGTGGTTAACGTTTTGGAGACTTGTGTATGCATGTTCATTTTAATAAATAAATAAATATATACAGCCCGGCCCCCGGCCAAATTGTTCTGACCCAATGCGGCCCCCCGAGTCAAAAAGTTTGGGGACCCCTGCACTAGTCCCATGATATAGAAGCCAAATTTCATGTACAACAAAACATTGAGGAGACGGACAGGACAAGGGATGGGTATAAGTTATGTTTCAACCCATTCTGTACTAAATGGGTACTTTAAAACAGTGCCAGTGCCCAATCCGGTTCTTAAAAAATGGAAAACAAAAGCAAAACCAATGTCTTTTTTTTTTTAATGGAATTTTGTTATCTTCGAGTTGATCAGACTAGTCATTTAAATATTTAAATTCTATAAATTAAATGACAACTAAGTAATACATTCAAAAATAAGGAATTAGACCACAACACATTTTCATAATTATTGCAACAATACAGAACATAAAGAACATGCGAAAGATGACTTACTTGAGTTGTAATGTTTGATGGTCATAATTCAGGGTGTTCCTGAATGCAACCTCGCTCACCGTAACGGCCACTGGTGCATAATTGGTGTTGTTTTATTGCAAACATAGGGTGGCGGAGCTGGTGGTGTTATGAAGGCCTTCTGTTAGCTTCTTATGGTCAGCAATAAAGTTTCAAAATTAGTGTCAGGCGTTCTACTACTTCAGTTGGGACACTACATTACTTACAAGATATTACTTGTACGATATCACTGCCGAACACTGATCACTTCTTTTTCAGTATGGTTACCAACGTCCCATTAAATTCAGAACCGATGCAATCATTGAAACAAATTTTGGTGCCAATTCCTAGACAAAATGACAAAAATGTCAGTAACATTTCATTATTTAACGGCAACATCATGCTAGGTCTGCGATGAGGTGGCGACTTGTCCAGGGTGTATCCCGCCTTCTGCCCGAATGCAGCTGAGCTAGGCTCCAGCGACCCCCCGCGATCTCAAAAGGGACAAAAGGTAGAAAATGGATGGATCATGCTAGGTTAAAAAAAAACAATCCATCATTTTAGTGCCTTTTTGCTCAAAAGTGAAACAGGGGAGGTAGATTAAACATTTTTCTGAGTTTGGCCCTCATCAATTGTCTCAAAAGGCACATAATACTGGTAAAACGTCATTAAACATCAGGGGACCTTTCTGTGAAACTCTTGAAGTTTGCGGAAGACACCACCGTCATCGGTCTCAACCAGGACGGGCGACGAGTTTGCAAACAAACGGTAGGAGGATCAGCTGGCTCTCTGGTGCAGTCAGAATCACCTGGAGCTGAACCCGCTGAAGAATGTGGACACAGACAGTGGATTTCAGAAGAAGCCCCCCCCTACTCTCACTCCCCCTCTCACCATTCTGAACAGAAGTGTCTACTGTGGACAATTTCAGGTTTCTGGGGTCCACAATCTCGCAGGACCTCCCACATAGACACAATCAATAGGAAGGCACAGCAGAGGATGTACTTCCTGCGTCAGCTAAACCTGCCCCAGGAGCTGCTGATCATGTTTTGTATCTCCACCATTCAGTCTGTCCTGTGCAGTGGTTTGGATCTGCGACCAAGCTGCCCAGACACAGACTGCAACGGGCAATCAGAACTGCAGAAAAGATCATCAGTGTCGACCTTCCATCCATGTCTTATAACCGGTCAAGTGTCAGGAAAAGGGCCAGTACCCTCACTGCAGACTCCTCACACCGTTGTTCCCTCTGACAGGCGTTACAGATCACTGTACACCAAAACAATCCGTCATAAGAACAGTTTTTTCCCCCAGGCTATCCCCACGCTAAACATTCACAGTGTCACATCTGTTGCTGTGAAATAACCCTGGAAGTAATCTGTCACTGTGAATGTATTGACTCATGTTCACCTCATCATCCTTTTGCTCTATTCATCACTGCGCTATTATCTTATTAGCCTTGTACATGTTAGTTTTAATCACTTGTTTTAGCTAATCATAATTATTTATTTTTTACAATGAACAATGAGAGCAGTCTACCAACATTAAGAAAGTCGGTGACTTCACTATTAAAGTGGGTGACATTGTCATCACCAGGAAAGATGAGGTCACCTACCTAGGTTCCATTCTAGAAGCTAATCTTTCCTGTGATAAAATGGTAACCAAGGCAATCAAAAAGGTCAACCAACGAACAAAATTTCTTGACAGAATCTCCTCTCTGGTCAACAAAAGCACCTTGGAGATTTTTCGATTACGCATGCAACTCCTGGTACCCTACCAGCTCCAAAACCCTCAAATCTAGACTCAAAACATCCCACAACAAACTAGTCAGGTTACTTCTAGACCTCCACCCCAGATCACACCTCACTCCTACCCACTTCTCCAAAGTGGGCTGGCTCAGGGTGGAGGACAGAGTAAAACAACTTGCACTGAGCCTAGTTTATAAAATCCGCGACACCTCCCTGATACCGAAGTAAATAAATGATAAATGGGTTGTACTTGTATAGCGCTTTTCTACCTTCAAGGTACTCAAAGCGCTTTTGACACTACTTCCACATTTACCCATTCACACACACATTCACACACTGATGGAGGGAGCTGCCATGCAAGGCGCCTACCTGCACCCATCAGGAGCAAGGGTGAAGTGTCTTGCTCAGGACACAACGGACGTGACGAGGGTGGTACTAGGTGGGATTTGAACCAGTGACCCTCGGGTTGCGCACGGCCACTCTCCCACTGCGCCACGCCGTCCCAAAGTACATGTCAAAGTACTTCCATAATGTAAATGACCGCCATAACCACAACACCAGGGGGAGCTCCACGAACCATGTTAAACACAGATTCCGATCTAACAAAGGTCTTAACTCATTCTCTTTGTATGCCACATAAATATGGAATGCACTTCCAACGGGTGTAAAAGAAAGTGCATCTCTATCCTCCTTCATAACTGCACTAAAAGAACATCTCCAGGCAACTTCAACCCTAAACTATCACCCTCCCTCCTCCACATCCCAACTCCCCGGATTGTAAATAATCAAATGTATATACTTGTTCTTATGCTTTCTGAACTCACTATGTTCACTGCTTGCTGTTAATATCCTACCAAGTCAGACCGACACTGTGTCAATGTCCATTTCTCTGACGATGCAATTGTTGATGACGTACTGATTTCAACCAAACCTAACCCCTCACACCCCATCTCCCTCCCCACCACATCCCACCCCCGGATTGTAAATAATGTAAATAATTCAATGTATATACACTGATGATTAACTTGTATGATGACTGTAATATGCTGATAGAATATATTTGTACCGTAAATTGATTAACGCGGACCCAAACTTAAACAAATTGAAAAACTTATTCGGGTGTTACCATTTAGTGGTCAATTGTACGGCATATGTACTGTAGTGTGCAATCTACTAATAAAAGTTTCAATCAATCAATCAACACCAAGTCAAATTCTTTGTGTGTTAAACATACATGGTCAATAAAGCGGATTGTGATTCTGATTAAACAGGATCTCAATTCAAAGAGACCTGCAAAAACAATTTGGCTCTCTAGTTGGCAGGAGGGTTGTACAGTATACCGGTATTAATATAGTACTCGCGATACTCAAGAATCATATTCGGTATTATACTCCCTCTAAAAGGTACCGGTCCCCCACCCGTCGTGTGATGCAGAGGACCATGTTCGGCAGTGCACTATCACAGAGTACTTGCAAGCAGACACAGTGTGTAGAAGGTAAAAGGATAGCTGAAATAGGCACCAGCGCCCCCCTAGGCCCCAAAGGGAATAAGCGGAAGTAAATGGATGGATGGACACATTTTTTTGCTTAAAAATTAAAGATAAAGGTGAAACTATAAACACTGAAACACCCTCAGGGATAGGTGCCTTGAGACATGTATAACTCGCTAGCAGCTAAGATCTATCCGCAGTCAGCAGTGTTGTAAATCACTAATCATTGTCTCCATGGCGACTAACAGAGTAAGTTTACTTCAAATATCATCCCTGTAGGATGAGTGGTAGCCATACATGCTTCACTACACACCGCAGCACCCTGTACTCATAAACCTGGATTTGTTACAACTACTGGTCTATAGTTATCAAAGTCAAGTTAAGACTACACTACGTCCGACCATTCATTATTGAGAAGATCATATTAACTTTCAATACACTACACACATGTGAATGACGGTCATACTTAGTCAACAGCCATACATGTCACGCTAAGGGTGGGCGTATGAACAACGCCAAAACTGTATATGTGCCATATAGTGAAGCCACACCAAACAACAATGACAAACACATTTTTGGAGAATATTTGCACCTCAACACAACATAAACACTACAGAACAAATTCCCAGAATTCCCTGCAGCACCAACTCTTCCGAGGCGCTACAATGTAAACAAACGCCATTGGTGGATCTACACCTAACATCCACTGTAATGATACCAAGTACAATTGCGTATCTAGTCGATGCTACTATGATTACATTGCTAATTTTTAACATCAAAAAATCTTCTTTTGTTTTTTTTTAAATGTATGTTACATATATAAACTCATGAAATTTGTCCCTGGACACAAGAGGACTTTGAATATGACCAATGTATGATCCTGTCAAAGTCAAATACAGAGTGGGCCAAAATTTAAAACTGAACAAAGCCGGGGGCCAAGGTTGAACAAATTAACCTTTTAATGGGGACCCAAACAAGTTTTGCATTGAATATTGAACAACCAAGGCTTATAACTTTATAGTGACATGCAAAATCAAGTTTCAATTAATAATAATAATAAAAAATATCAATGGCATATGCAAAAAAATCTAAATGAAAAATGAATGACTCTTTTCTATTTACAAGCTTCTGAGGGAAAATTTAAAATGAACCTTTTCCACCGGCTAATAGTACATTTGAAAATAAAATAACAATAATGAATGAATCAAACATTCAAGCTTTGAAGTAGCAAGAGAAAGTGCATGCATAAAAACGTTAATTATTGCTCAGTTTGCTACACTGATTCGCTTTAACACTGAATATGGAACATGCAACGCTTATATAACTTGATAGTGCAAAATGAATTTTGGAAAAACAAATGAAAAAACATCAATGGTATATTAAATGAAATTCCAATAAAAAAAATGAATGCCTCTTTTCTATTAGCAGCCCTCTGAGGTAAATATCAACATTAACTTTTTCCGCAGGCTAATAAATTTGAAAATAAAACAACAATGCGGTGATATTGTAGCGTCCCGTAGGAGTTAGTGCCGCAAGGGGTTCTGGGTATTTTTTCTGTTTTGTTTATGTTGAGTTACGGTGCGGATGTTCTCCCGAAATGTGTTTGTCATTTTTGTTTAGTGTGGGTTCACAGTGTGGCGCATATTTGTAACAGTGTTAAAGTTGTTTATACGGCCACCCCTCAGTGTGACCTGTATGGCTGTTGACCAAGTATGCCTTGCATTCACTTGTGTGTGTGTGTGGAAGCAGCATATATTATGTGACTGGGCCGGCACGCTGTTTGTATGGAGGAAAAGCGGACGTGACGGCAGGTTAAAGGTGCCGTTAGGGCTCGACCCCAATATTGTTATCCAGGTGGAAAATGGGGAATAATCGGGAGAACGGTTGCCCCGGGAGATTTTCGGGAGTGGCACTGAACTTCGGGAGTCTCCCAGGAAAATCGGGAGGATTGGCAAGTATGAGTATTAGCGGTGAATGCTGTGTTACAGCGGCAGCGCCGCTGTATAGTACCGGCGGGCCAGCTCTAATGTTAATTTGAAATTGCTTCAAGGGCCAAATGAAATTACACGGTGGGCCAAATTTGGCTCGCGGGCCAGAGTTTGACACCCATGCTGTAACTACTTAGTATCGGATTTATACCCAAATTTGTGGTATCATCCAAAACTAATGTAAACTATCAAACAAGAGAAGGATAAGTGATTATTACATTTTAACAGAAGTGTAGACAGAACATGATAAAAGAGAAACCAAGCAGATATTAACAGTAAAAATAAACAAGTAGATTAATATTTCATTTTCTACCACTTGTCCTTAATAATTTTGACAAAATAATAGGATAGAAAATGACACAATATGTTACTGCATTTATATGTCACTAGCTAAATGAGGATCCTTTGTTTGTTTACTAGCTAATAAAAGACAAGTTGTCTTGTAAGTTCACTATTTTATTTAAAGACAAACTTGCAATAAGAAACATGTTTAATGTAACCTATGATTTTTTGTTAAAATAAAGTGAATAATGAAATTTTTTTGTGGTCCCTTTTATTTACAAAAGTACCGAAAATAAATGTTTGTATCGGGACAACACTAGTTTGTAGTCTAGAGCACTTTGCATAAAACAGTACATTGCAATATCAGAATTACAACACAATATTTTTGCCATTTATTGTGACGTAACTTACACATCATAGACCAAACCTAACACAAATTAGGGAACAAAGTTTGGCCCAAATAAGACGTCTGATAGGGAGTGTTGATGCAAACAGCAACACTGGCACTGGGATCGTTATAATCCAGTCAAAAATTTCAGACAAGGACTAATGTTAGCTACCTCTCTTTGTTAATAATGTCATTGGATTTTTGGTATAAATTGTATACATTACATACAAATATAATATAATATAATAATATATCAGTATATATTATATACTGTATATACAATATGTAAATATTACATATTTTATATTGGTACTATGGTACATCTTTAGTCTACTTAATACCTGCATTATATTTTCAATCCTTTGAAACTGAGCTACTGTGTGGAACAATTTCCTCTGTGGATCAAAAAAGTTTGTCTGAGTCTAAGTTTAAGTTACTGGAATGAGCCTGTTTGAATCATATATCTAAATTCCTCAGTCATAAGTGGGCAATTTTTGCACTAATCACATTACCAACACACCAAACTTACTTCTCTCTGTCGTGTTTTGCCTCTTTTTTTATCAACTACACACTAACTGGATGTTTTGTACTCGAATATCAGCACTTCTATCAACAAGTTGTGGGCTAAATTAAAGAGTTATCGCAGTGTGTTTCATTGTTGAGTGGCTCTCAAGAGGAGTGGAGTCGGATAAAGGACAGGTCATCTCCTACTCCTTCCTTGCACTCTTTCAAGTCGTTTCTATGACGACCATGTACACACGTAAAACTTGTCCTATCTTGAGATCGGAGCTATATTAAAGTGTGTCAGTTTAATCGCTCATATATAATCTTGCAGGATTTTTTATGAAACTGCCTCCATACCAGGCTACTGTTGACGTACAAGACAGTACAGTATTTTTTTTTTTCCAAGATGGCGCTGCTGTAGTGGCTGCTGTAGGCAGGAGCTCTGTGCTCTTGTGTCATCCTTTTGTGTTTCCCTCTTGTTTTCATGTGTTATTATATTTTTTTGCATTTTGGTCCGGGACCCTTTGGGACTGTGTGACAAGGGGTGGCACTTTCGTGACCTCTGTGGTGCTTTTTTTTTTGTGGACTTCTGGATCTGCCTCCCGGGAGCCTTTTGGCCATGGAGACCAGCTGCTGGGTCTCTGCTACACCAGAGTCTGTTTGGATGTACTGGAGGAGATGCGGATGAGGGGGACAGGGCTGCGGAGCTGGCACTGAGCGCTGGGACGGAGAGGCTTCGCGGTGTCTTGACTGGGTGAGCAGGTGTCGGACACCTCAGTCACCTTGGACGTATCCTCGCTCATCCATGCGGACTGGACATTGGCTGAGAGTGGAGTCGGCTGTCTTGGTTGCTTTGTTGGGTCTGCTTCTGTCTCTGGCCATGCTCCCTCCTCCCCAGCAGACGATGGCGTGGAACACCGCAGAGGCCACCACAGTGTATATGGACACCCTGGACAAGTCGCCACCTCATCGCAGGGCCAACACAGATAGACAGACAACATTCACACTCACTTTCACACACTAGTGCCAATTTTTTAGTGTTGCCAATCAACCTATCCCCAGGTGCATGTCTTTGGAAGTGGGAGGAAGCCGGAGTACCCCCCTCCCCCCTTGTTTACCTGTATGTCATCTTTTTTGTAAGGGGCGCTGGAAGCCGGCAGACCCGTCAGTGATCCCGTTCTGTCTCCCTGTAATGTTTGTCTGATCTTGAATGGGATTGTGCTGAAAATTGTAATTTTCCTGAAGGAACTCTCCTGACGGAATAAATAAAGTACTATCTAATCTAATCTAATGTAAGACGGCACAAACAAGTAGATAAGCCATTGAGTATGCTAGTATCATAAAGTAGTCTTCTATGCCAGTGTTTTTCAACCTCTTTTGAGCCAAGGCACATTTTTTACGTTGAAAAAATCCGGATCTACACCACGAGCAGAAATCATTAAAAAACGAAACACAGTTGACAGTAAAAAGTCGTCGTCGCAATTGTTGGATATGACTTTAAACCATACCAACCATGCATCAATAATTGTCTCTTGTCTCAAAGTAGGTGTATTGTTACGACCTGTCGCGTCACGCCGCAACTTATTTTGAGTTTTTTTTGCTGTATTCCTGTGTGTAGTGATTTAGTTCTTGTCTTCCGCTCCTATTTTGGTGGCTTTTTGTCTTTTTTTGGTATTTTCCTGAAGCAGTTTCATGTCTTCCTTTGAGCGATTTTTCCCGCATCTACTTTGAAGAATATTTCAAATGTTTGTATCCTTCTTTATGGGGACATTGTTGATTGTCATGTCATGTTTGGATGTACTTAGTGAAGTCGTCTTTGCTCCACAGTAAGTCTGTGCTGTCGTCCAGCATTCTGTTTTTGTTTACTTTGCAGCCAGTTCAGTTTTAGTTTCGTTCCGCATAGCCTTCCCTAAGCTTCAATGCCTTTTTTTAGCGGCACTCACCTTTTGTTTATTTTTGTTTTAAGCATTAGACACCTTTTTTTCTGCACACTGCCTCACGCTGTTTCTGACATCTACAAAGCAATTAGCTACCGGCTGCCACCTACTGATATGGAAAATTATTACACGGTTACTCTGCCGAGCTCAAGACAACACCGACACTCAACGACACATAATTTGGAGACTATAATTACTGGTTTGCAAAAATATTTTTAACCCAATGAGGTGAAATTAGATAATCTCCCATGGGCACAGTGGTTGAAAAACACTTTTCTATGCAGATTACAAAACCACACAATGAGCTTTTGCTACACAAATAAGCAGCTGATCATGCTTGAAAGCGCCAAACAACAACATTAGCTAGATGTTAAGATGTCGCAAGAAAATTAATATTTTGTCAGAGCTAGAAGCTAGAGAGAACAAAACGTTCTGTTTTTTTAACACTGATGATGTTGTGACCTCTTGGCTTGGTTGACGCGGGGCAAAGTCTGCTCAGGTGACAAATGCGGGGTAGTAAGAACAAAGATAAAGTCAAATCAAAGTGAGCGCAAACAGACGTCACAGTGTGGGAAAGTCGCACGCCGTCTCTTTGTTATCAATCCGTGACCTCAGCATCAGACGGAGCGACGATTACTTTAAAATATGGCGGGTAAAAAAAAATAAAGAGTTCACCGACTTGGAAGACATGAAGGAAGCCTGAGCTCGATTGCAGCCAAAGAGAGGAAGGAAAGTGAACACACCCCTGGATATGAACAGGAAGTGGACAGGAAAAGATGACGGACAAGACACGCACACACACACTCAGTTTCAACTCTCAAGCGGCTATGACATACTGTAGGTTTATGATGTGAACTTTTGACACATTACAGCTGTAGTTTATCCATCCATCCATCCATCTTCTTCCGCTTATCCAAGGTCGGGTCGCGGGGGCAGCAGCCTAAGCAGGGAAGCCCAGACTTTCCTCTCCCCAGCCACTTCGTCCAGCTCTTCCCGGGGGATCCTAAGGCGTTGTCAGGCCAGCCGGGAGACAAAATCTTCCCAACCCGTCCTCGGTCTTCACCGTAGCCTCCTGCCGGTTGGATGGTCCTAAACACCTCCCGAGGGAGGCATTCCAGATGCCCGAACCACCTCATCTGGCTACTCTCTATGTGGAGGACCAGCGGCTTTACTTTCAGCTCCTCCCGGATGACAGAGCTTCTCACCCTATCTCTAAGGGAGAGCCCCGCCACCCAGCGGAGGAAACTCATTCCGGCCGCTTGTACCCGTGATCTTGTCCTTTCGGTCATGACCCAAAGCTCATGACCATAGGTGAGGAAGGGAACGTAGATTGACCGGTAAATTGAGAGCTTTTCCCTCTGGCTCAGCTCCTTCACCACAATGGATCGATACAGCGCCCGCATTACTGAAGACGCCGCACCGATCCGCCTGTGAATCTCACGATCCACTCTTTCCTCACTCGTGAACAAGACTCCTAGGTATTTGAACTCCACTTGAGGCAGGGTCTCCTCCCCAACCCGGAGATGGCACTCCACGCTTTTACGGGCGAGAACCCTGGACTCGGACTTGGAGGTGCTAATTCTCATCCTGGTCGCTTCACACACGGCTCCGAACCGATCCAGTTAGAGCTGAAGATCCTGGCCGGATGAAGCCATCAGGACCACATCATCTGCAAAAAGCAGAGACCTATTCCTACAGCCACCAACCGGATCCCCTCAACGCCTTGACTGCGTCTAGAAATTCTGTCCATAAAAGTTATGAACAGAATCGGTGTCAAAGGACAGCCTTGGCGGAGTCCAACCCTCACTGGAAACGTGTCCGACTTACTGCCGGCAATGCGGACCAAGCTCTGACACTGATCGTACAGGGAGCGAACCGCCTTAATAAGACAGTCCGATACCCCATACTCTTTGAGCACTCCCCACAGGACTTCGCAAGGGACACGGTCGAATGCCTTCTCCAAGTCCACAAGGCACATGTAGACTGGTTGGGCAAACTCCAATGCACCCTCAAGGACGCTGCCGAGAGTATAGAGCTGGTCCACAGTTCCACGACCAGGATGAAAACCACACTGTTCCTCCTGAATCCGAGGTTTGACTATCCGGCGTAGCCTCCTCTCCAGTAAACCTAAACTCCTATGCACCCTCAAGGACCCTGCCGAGAGTATAGCGCTGGTCCACAGTTCCACGACCAGGACGAAAACCACACTGTTCCTCCTGAATCCGAGGTTCGACTATCCGGCGTAGCCTCCTCTCCAGTAAACCTGAATAAACCTTACCGGGAAGGCTGAGTTTAGCCCATTCAAAATGACACGAGTACTTCACACATCAGAAAAGATTATGAGGCAGAATAGATCAGTTTTTCATCACGCAATATTCATTGACCATGACAATGTTCTAGCTTTAATTAGATAAAATATGATGAAACCTCACTATAAAAGTAGAACAGTGTGATTTCTACCACCCAATCAGTGAAAGGCAAAAATAATAGTATTGAATGACATTATCAAGTTATATAGAAATGTAAAAATACAGTTAGAATAAAGAAAACATATACAAATCAGAATCAGAAATACTTTAAATAATAAAATGGCTAAATCAATTACTTGTTTAAAAATTATTTTTGTTAAATTTTCATAATATACAAGATAATCAATCAATCAATCAAAGTTTATTTATATAGTCCTAAATCACAGGTGTCTCAAGGGGCTGCGCAAGCCACAACAACATCCTCGGCTCAGATCCCACATCAGGGCAAGAAAAAACTCAACCCAATGGGATACAATGAGAAACCCCCCCACACAATATATTTCTCATGTTTGGTATTTATATAATATGAATTGTATTTTTTTAATTTATGGATATTAAATTCCTTATTCAAATACAATAAAACAAAATAAAAAGATTGAAAAAAATTGATGATATAGAATGATCATTTAAGTAAAAAATACAATAAAATGCTGCAATCCTATTGTAAAATTTCCAAGTTTATCAGTTACCTGAGAAGAAAACACTCCGTTAAGTGGAGCCACGTGAGGCCAAAAAGTTACACATTGATTTAGTTGTGGTGGAAAGGAGACTTAAAAATAGAGACTGGCTACTGGAGATAAACCATGGCCTGTGTGTGCACGTCTGATGCCGTTTTTGCTATGTTTTGCAAACAATTGCGACAGAAGGCCAAATTTAACATTGAGTGAATATTACATCATGGTGTGGAGTATATGTATGTCTCAGGGTGGCCTGTTGTCGGTCACACAGATTAATAGTCAAACACGGGTGAATGGCAGAAAAGTATTTATAAGATTGTAAAATGCATTACAGTTTCTCTTCTTTTTATCACAAGTGCACCCCTGTGTGTGTGTGTGTGTGTGTGTGTGTGTGTGTGTGTGTGTGTGCGTGCGTGTGTGTGTAGCTGTAAAACTGGATCTCCAGTAGAAGTCAAAAGTTTGTAGGGATATTTACATACAGTGAAGCATGGATCCTCATTAATAACCTGCAGGGTACAATAAAAAAGTTACAATAGATGTAATAAACATGCACATGTTAATCGGCGAGTTTCCATAGTCACAGCCAATATTTGCCTCTCTTCTAAGGATGTATTTTGTTAGGATTTTGTCTGCTTTCACTAGGATGACGACTGATCAAAAGTCCTTATCTTCCCGTTTAGATGAATAATTAATCCACACAGAGGGTTAAAAGGAAGAGTTGCTGCCTGCAGACAGCGTCATTGGGTGTGTGTTTCTCTCAATGTCTGGGTTTAGATTGAATGTCACAGATGAACAACTACTAGATTTATGACGAAATCCTACTATTATCCAGGTAAGAGGCATGATTTATAATCTAGAATAACTTTGGCGAGCCTAACCGCAACGCAGCAGCAAGTCATCGGTCAGCTCAATGCTGCAACACAAGTCTCTGTTATCATTCATCCATCCATTTTCTACCGCTTGTCCCTTTCGGGGTGGCTGCAGCCTATCTCAGCTGCATTCGGGCGGAAGGCGGGGTACACCCTGGACAAGTCGCCTCCTCATCACAGGGCCAACACAGAGAGACAGACAACATTCACACTCACATTCACACACTAGGGACCATTTAGTGTTGCCAATTAACCTATTCCCAGGTGCACCGCTAAAAAGTAGTTAGTCTGCCTTGGCACTTATAATAGTCCATCCGTTTCCTACCGCTTATTCCCTTCGGTGTCGCGAGGGGCGCTGGAGCCTATTTCAGCTACAATCGGGTGGAAGGCGGGGTACACCCTGGACAAGTCGCCACCTCATCGCAGGGCCAACACAGATAGAAAGTCAACATTCACACTATCCATCCATCCTTTTTCTACCGCTTATTCCCTTTTGGGGTAGCGGGGGGCGCTGGCGCCTATCTCAGCTACAATCAGGCGGAAGGCGGCGTACACCCTGGACAAGTCGCCACCTCATCGCAGGGCCAACACAAATACAGACAACATTCACACACTAGAGCAAATTTAGTGTTGTCAATCAACCTATCCCCAGGTGCATGTCTTTGGAGGTGGGAGGAAGCCGGAGTACCCGGAGGAAACCCATGCATTCACGGGGAGAACATGCAAACTCCACACAGAAAGATCCCAAACTCGGGATTGAACCCAGGACTAATCAGGACCTTTGTTTTGTGAGGCAGACGCACTAACCCCTCTCTCACCATGCTGCCCACTTATAATAGTAAAATACTTCATATTTGGATAATATTCAGGTAAACATATGTAGAGTATTTTGAGGGTTTTGAATGGTTATTTAGAAGGTTTTGTGGGCGTACAATTGACCACTAAATGGTAAAACCCGAATAAGTTTTTTCAACTTGTTTAAGTCTGGGTCCACGTTAATCAATTCATGGTGATCTGCTGATATGGTCAGATTGCAGAAGCATTCCCATCGTGACGTCATCTGACCCCGAATGTACGGAAATTGCCGAAGACATTCAGAGCGAAATATTCAAAATGGCTGTTTGAGAGAGTGGCATTTTCCTGATGTTTAGACCGTATTTTTACATACTTTACGGATTGGAATTACAATTGGATACGTTTTACAGACTGAATGAACACAATTAGGAATACTAAGTCAACTTGTTTTTCCATTCTCCTGGTACTTTACAGAGTGAAAAGAGTCCATGGTGAGTATTTGCCTTGTCTAGAGCAGCTGCACAGGCTACCTGCCAAAAACAACCACTCCCACACAAACCCCTATCGTGCCATGCTTCATTGTGTCGTATCGTAGCCAGTTTTTTGGGTGTTTTTTTTAACAAATTTCCAGGCGTTAACACCCTGTAAATGCATTTTTACTTTCTTCAGCTATTATATCCATCTGCTGTGATCTGAGGAATCTGTGGACTGCTGATATAAGGGGCACATTTGCCAAAATTTCATTGAAATTGACAAAACTGCGGTGTAAAATAAAGGCAACAATCATTAGTATCCTTTAAGAAGATTAAAGTTTCAACGGGGGAGATGTGCCGAGGCAAGAGGCTAATCTGGAATCTAAAAAAGCTCAAAGCAGATGCTGCCATGGCTGCAGTTTTATCAGAACTCAGTCTTGGAGGACATAATGCAACCAAACTTATTTGAGCCCAACAGTTTCCATCTACTCTGTCCCAGTCAGACCATGATGAGGAAAAATCCTGCAATTTAGAAAATCCCCACATAAAGATGACTTTTCAGTAATTCATTTTTAAGACCTTATCTGTCCCTTTTCCTACTTCCAGAACCTTTGGCTTTTCACACTGCCGTGTGTTATTGTCATTGTTTCGGACAATTTCACTGTGCTCATCATGTGTGCATTGGGATGAAAAAACAGGACCAGAAACCTGTGCGGAATGACTCACATGAGTGTCAAGAGTACAGAAATAACCCCCACGCCGTGGCTGCCAGTTTTACCCCAAGGGTTACGTAACACTGCAGGGGCTCGGCACAATCATACGCGTTGTTTGGTGCTTCAACCACATGACCTGCGCAGCAAGTTACACCTTAGTATGCTAAACCCAGTGAAAATTGCAAGAATGACTTAGTCTTGTATAGGGCTCGAAAGTTTGACGTGGAAACTCAATGCATTTTTGTTTTTTGCTGGAGTTTGAATAGCTTACTTACGTGGCTTAATGCAGGAAGTTGTGTTCTATTATTTTGAGAAGTTCAAAACATGGCGCACAAGTGCAACATGATTAACTGCCAAAATGGTTGTAATGCTCGCTTCAAAATACCCAAAATACCAATTTAGCCAGATTTTTTTTTATTTCCGTTGTAAAAGCAAAGCCAAGGAGGTCAGGTTCTTGAGCTAATAAAGAGATGATGAATAGCCTGGATAGCATCTGTGAGATGATCAAACAACTTGTATCGCCATTACCTGGTACATGTTGGTGTGATCAGAGTTTTCACACTGGTGAGTTTGAATCAAAGCTGTTGTATTCTGTTGCACACAGCATTTTGTAGGATGTTAGTGTTAGCTAAATGAAGCTGAGCTATCTGCGAGTTATGGACAACGTACAGTATTTAAGAAAAAGTTATACCCCTAGTCATAGATCGATAACTGAGAATATTATTTAAATTTGTTTTAACTATTAAATGAACCTAAAATGACTTATTTTATCTTTGTGGAAAATATTGGACACAATGTGTTGTCAAGCTTATGAAATGTGATGCAAGTGTAAGCCACTGTGACACGATTGTTCATTTTTTACCTTTTTTTTTTGTAAATGGCTGTGATGATAATGTAAATGAGGGATTTCTAATTACTGCTAATCCCAATTCCATTTAATATTGATACTGTTGTCGATATTTATTTTTGTTTGACTACTTTTGGATTGTTTTGTGTCATGTTTGTGTGTCTTCTCAATTGCTCTGTTGATTGCTATTCTGAATGTTGCAGGGCTGGGTTTGGTTTTGGAATTGTAATTGCATGATTATGGTATTATCGTGTATTATTTTATTGGAATGATTAATATATGAATATATATATATATTTTTTCATATTTCCTAATTAATGCACAGTGTATTTCAGGCTTGAAATACATTTAGTTTAAAACATTTTTTTCCAGGAGACAACACACAATAACAAGTCATGTTGACTTCTCTATGAAAGAACACCAGTCTTCTCTTTCTGATGTAAAATTCTGAGGTCTTGCACACACCCAAAGTTGGATTGTCCGTGAGCCTCTACTGACTTTGTATTGCAAAATTCCTCGCCTGTTTAAAAACTGACTGCGGTGACCGCTGGGATACAGGGCATGTTCGGCAGCTTGCTCAAATCTTGTTTATTGGACGTGCTCATATGGATCAATTCCACCAATTTTACTTATTTTTTAAGGTCCAGTGTGTTCCGGTACAGTCCCTTGATTTTTTTCTTTCAATAGCTTCCCAGCCGCCACAATGCATTACGAAACCACGTGCCGTGTGGAGCCCTATTATGTGTAGAAAACCCAAAAATATGATAGTAGAAACATTTTGTAGAAATAAAAGCCACCCTATTATGCAAAAGACCCCAAAAAGGGACAAGCGGTAGAAAATGGATGGATGGATGGACTTTTTAAAAACAGTAATATGTGTCCTTAAAGTTTGTTTACAAGCACCAAACATCTTCCTCCACTTTTAAGAGAAACGGTAGCTTTTGAAAATTCAGTTTTTAATGGCATCTTGAAGGGAAAAACTTCCTTCCTCAAGGACATGACTCTTACTTGCCCTTGTAGAGAAAGCCGTGTAAAAGCCCACTACTTCAAAAAAGACAGAGAAAGGAGGCTTTACTACATATCTTAAAATTAAGCTTTGATGTTAAATGGAGCTGCAAGTTTGATCATTTTGTTATTCTTCAGCAAAAAAGCTAATCTAGCATGATATTTTGCAAAATACTGTACAGTGGTACCTTTGTTTAGATATGCCCCACTTTTTGCCCAATATTCTTACCCGAATCAAAACAACCTAACCTTTTTGCCTGCGTATCGTTCCGTGCAATCAAGTGGCCAGACAAAGAATCCCAAAAGTACAAAGGTGGACTCCACATGTCATTCATCGCTGTCTTCACAAGAAGAGGTTTGAATAAAAGGTAAAAGTAATGTTAAATATTCATTTATTTATTTCATTCATCATTTACGTATACAATAAACCCCCGTTTATCGCTGTTAATTGGTTCCGAGCCTGACCATAGTAAATGAATCCCTGGGAAGTAGGAATTATTCGTTATAAATGTATATTTGTTGAGATGGATAATAGAAAAAACTGTTAATAACCTTCTGAATACAGTTTTTATGACTTATTAGAGTCATTTTGACATATTTATACTTTATCCAATATAGTAATGTTGCCTAAGGCTGAGCCAATCAGTGGCCATGGGATTCAACAGTGCGCCCTGATTAGTTCGGTCTCGTTCGGTGGCCAATATTACGGTAATATTTATAGTATTAGCTCGTTTTGCTGTTATGCTTCAAAGGGGACCTAACAGGACAAACCAACTTTTATCTGTTACCACCTGATAAATATTTGCAGAGCCCAAATACATTCATGATTACAGAACATTTGAAATTAAACCTTGGAGATATCTATAAAATACCCTCAAACTTCCTCCAAACGAGTCTTTTCAGATTTGCCCAATTTGTGACGTGTTTTGTCCATATATGGTAGATTTTTACCCGAAGATCTTTGCATGAGTACGCCATTGTAGTCAGTAAGCTCCTTTTTTTCTATCCTCTTGCTGTGGGGCAGACTGGCTCGTACATTCACATGCATTCTCCACTGTTGCCATTTGTAATACAAAGTAGCGTATAGTCCTAACTTATATCTGTCAGTAGACTCCCATGTAAGGGCTAAAAACTACAGCATGGATGACGGGGAGAAGACCCAGCTAAATTGGAGGCACGTAAATAAGACCGCCCACAAAACCGAAGAATCAGTCAGAAATCGGCTTGAAGACATTCTTTAAAACATAATCTATGCAAACCTTTGACCAAATAACCACAATAACATGTTATGTATAGACCACAAGGAAGGGTTTTGAAAGTAAAAAATAAAAAATCATAATATAACCCCTCTAAAAATGCCTACAATATGCACAAACTGTCTAATTGTCCACTGTCCACCTAGAACTGCTACCCTCGGGCAGACACTATTTGGCAGGGGTCGGGAACCTTTTTGGCTGAGAGCCATGAAAGCCAAATATTTAAAAATGTATTTCCGTGAGAGCCATAAAATATTTTTTTAACACTGAATACATCTAAATGAGTGAATTTTTAAGACCAACATTTTATAACAACAGCATAGTAAGTCTCTTATTCTTTTTAATAACATTGTTATTCTAAAGCTAACCAATAATAAATATAATACTTCTTACCAGTAATACGACTTCTTGAACAGGTGCGATTGAAAATGGATGGTTGGATTAAAATTAATGAAAATGTTTTATAATTTGAACGTTATTTTTAACATTGTGATTACCAGCGGAATTATTCATTACTTATCCTGATAAGCAATGTCAGGTAAGATTAATCTGAGAGCAAGATGCAGTCATCAAAAGAACCACAGGTTCCCTACCCCTGCTATAGGGGGCTAAAAGCGGGCACAAATAGACTAAAAACAATTTTTACCCAAGAGCCATTGTAGCAATAATGTCCTCATGTGTCAGGTCTTTTTTTTTTCGGACTACAATGTGCAATAATGTTATATGTGTATATGTATATATATGCATATGTATGGATTGATTGAAACTTTTATTAGTAGATTGCACAGTTCAGTACATATTCCGTACAATTGACCACTAAATGGTAACACCCCAATAAGTTTATCAACTTGTTTAAGTCGGGGTCCACGTTAATATGTGCATGTGTGTGGATATATACATATAAAAAGATACATATCTTCATTTTTATCTTTTTTTATTATTTATATTACCAAATTACTGTGTATAAACCTTAGGGCAGTGGTTCTCAACCTTTTTTCAGTGATGTACCCCCTGTGAACTTTTTTTTAATGCAAGTACCCCCTAATCAGAGCAAAGCATTTTTGGTTGAAAAAAAAGAAATAAAAAAGTAAAATACAGCACCATATCATCAGTTTCTGATTTATTAAATTTTATAACAGTGCAAAATATTGCTAATTTGTTTTTGTCTTTCTTGAACTATTTGGAAAAAACAAATAAAATAACTAAAAACTTGTTGAAAAATAAACAAGTGATTCAATTATAAATAAAGATTTCTACACATAGAAGTAATCATCAATTTAAAGTGCCCTCTTTGGGTATTGTAATAGAGATCCATCTGGATTCATGAACTTAATTCCAAACATTTCTTCACAAAAAAAGAAACTTTAACAGCAATACTTATGGAACATGTCCACAAAAAATCTAGCTGTCAACACTGAATATTGCATTGCTGCATTTCTTTTCACAGTTTATGAACTTACATTATTATTTTGTTGAAGTTTTTGAATGTTTGCTATTTTTAAAATATTTTTAAAAAATCTCACGTACCCCTTGGCATACCTTCAAGTACCCCCAGGGGTACGCGTATCCCCATTTGAGAACCACTGCCTTAGGGGATCTGCTCCAATTTCTTTGTTCTTTGAACCTGTTCACTATAATAATGACAATAAAACTCTATTCTACTACAGTGGGGCAAAAAAGTATTTGGTCAGCCACCGATTGTGCAAGTTCTCCCACTTAAAATGATGACAGAGGTCTGTAATTTTCGTCCTAGGTACACTTCAACTGTGAGAGACAGAATGTGAAAAAAAATCCAGGAATTCACATTGTAGGAAGTTTAAAGAATTCATTTGTAAATTATGCTGGAAAATAAGTATTTGGTCAACCATTCAAAGCTCTCACTGATGGAAGGAGGTTTTGGCTCAAAATCTCCCGATACATGGCCCCATTCATTCTTTCCTTAACACGGATCAATCGTCCTGTCCCCTTAGCAGAAAAACAGCCCCAAGGCATGATGTTCTTGGGATGCAACTCAGTATTCTTCTTCCTCCAAACACGAGTTGAGTTTATACCAAAAAGTTCTATTTTGGTTCCATCTGACCACATGACTTTCTCCCAATCCTCTGCTGTATCATCCATGTATCCATTTTGGTATAAACTCAACTCGTGGTGTTTGGAGGAAGAAGAATACTGAGTTGCATCCCAAGAACACCATAGCTACTGTGAAGCATGGGGGTGGAAACATCATGCCTTGGGGCTGTTTTTCTGCTAAGGGAACAGGATGATTGATCCGTGTTAAGGAAAGAATGAATGGGGCCATGTATTGTGAGATTTTGAGCCAAAACCTCCTTCCATCAGTGAGAGCTTTGAATGGTTGACCAAATACTTATTTTCCACCATAATTTACAAATAAATTCTTTAAAATTCCTACAATGTGAATTTGTGGATATTTTTTTCACATTCTGTCTCTCACAGTTGAAGTGTACCTACGATGAAAATTACAGACCTCTTGTCATCATTTTAAGTGGGAGAACTTGCACAATCGGTGGCTGACTAAATACTTTTTTGCCCCACTGTATATTCTAATTTTTTTCTGCATGTAAAACTACATTAATCTTAAATGGATTTGCATTATTTCTTGTCGGAAAATTGTATTCTGTATATATACACTTGTTGTTGTTGCAAAGCAAAACATGTCCATCAGCAGGTGAGCGAAAAAGAGGTTTATTGTCTTTTTCGCATCTCCATTGCCCATTTCCTGCCTCCCCCCCTCCCCACCAACTTGGCAATGTAGTGACCCCCCCACCCACTCCGATGTTTGTCCCCATCTCTCACCCGCACAGGTCTGCCACCTCAGCGTTTGGGCATATTGGACAGGAAAGCCCTCTTCCAGCTGCCGACAATAGCAAGTCCACTTAGTGGGGGGAGGGGCGTTTTGCTCTCAAATGACCATGTTGGGGGGGTAACAAGACAAAATGTGTGCAGGTACAGACCAGCTTTAACATCTGAACCAGTGCAATAGCCACAAAGTTCATTTTATTCCTAAATGCTGAACAAACCAATGTACAAGTTTGCTGTTTTCATGGAAAAAAAGCGAGTCTGGTTGCCCCAAGTGGGAGGTTTACAGCAAATTGTTTTCCCTGTCCAACAAAGAATTGTAACTGCAGACATGTGACAACGCGACAGTGTTTTTAAAAGCTTCTCGAGCATAGTTTTACATGATTTTACTACAACGTGAACATCATACTTAAGTCAGGGTGTCCAAACATTTTCCACAGAGAGCCATATACATTAAAACTAAAGGATAGAAGGGGAGCCAAGTTGAAACATTTCATACTAGCGACGTGCAGATTGATCAGACACCGATCAGTGTCGAACTATTTCTGTGATCGCCATTGCAGATTATTGCTTTTTAATGCAGATCGCAAATGCCGATCCCTTCTGGCTGACATTGTTTTCATTTTAAGGCTAGCAGCTAATTATGTGTCTCCATTCGCAGCATGGAGCCACTCCCCTAAGTTTATAATAATCACCACAAATGCAGCAAATTGCATTTCTTAGTATGTTAAGTCTCATCATGTGTCATTATCACTGGAGGACAAGGCTAATAAACATGTTACACACCAAGACCAAGCCAGGTGCAGAAATGTTAATAACTACTTGAAACAACACCAAGAAGTAAGTAAAGTACAGCTAAAAGTATGTGGCTATTATTAGGAAATTAATAAGTAGATTAAAAAAAATGTAGAGAGGATAACAGTAACTGTTGGTGTGTCCTATATATTTACATGTGGCGGGCCGCCACTAGTAAATTTAAGGCCACCATAAGTAAAAAAAAAAATGTAACAAAAAATATAGTAACACTTGTCCTCACACTTCACACTGATTCCACGAAACATTGACTACGTTATTGGTTTTAAAATTAAGAGTTTGAGGTTTGAACAACAAGCTCCCATAGTTAGTACGCACATGTGCGCTACAGAAGACTCAATAAAAGGAGTCAAAGTTAGCGGTTAGTATTTGTTTCTACAGAGTTTTTTTTAATATACTGTCTGTTTCATGTCAATTTCGTTCCATTAAATCTAGTTTAATAAACGTTTGGGCCAATTCGCTCTGATTTTCGTTAGCCTGTCAATTAACTTGCCCACTGTGGGTTAGCATTAAACTAGCGGCATTAGAGCCAACCTTCATCCTATACAATTGTATTACTTTTTTTCAGTTTATAACTGTATTGTTGATTTCACACGACTCCTACATGTATGTGCACTTCACAAGTATATTGCTGTAACTTTATTGTGGAGAATATCAATAACCAAACATCAAGTTGTTTTTTCCTCTCTAATTCTAAAGCCTGTTTACATATTTGGCAAACTAAGTTTCAACATTCAGAGAGGGCAGAATAATATGTCAATAAAACAGCGGTGTACAAGGAGAAACCTGTGTTATTTTATAGTAATGAAACAAGCAGCAACCATGGAAATATACAGCAAAACCATATAAGAAAAAACATGTGTTCATATTAATTACTAATAACACAATTAGTTTTTAAAGTTATGTATACATTTTTTTTGCCTTTTTAAAAGGAAAATATATGCATAATTGCATTGTTGTCTGAGCAACTAAGCTATTCAATTGTGCACATTGAACCTACAAGCTGTGCTCTCTTAAACATAGTGATCATTCTATACTCGGAGGAACACAGAGGCGTTTTTATAGTTCGTTCAAGGACCGCTGAGTAGGAAAACAACGCCCGTCGGAGATACTAAATATTAGATTTTATTTGTTTCGCACTTTTTATTTAAATGAATCTTAAAGTGCTACAGTACAAACCAATATTTATTACATATTCGATACTGAGACTAACACACCATCAGTGAAGCAAAAAAAAAACAAAAACATGCAAAATAGTGGGTTTTCTAAGAGCGTGTGTATTTATTTTTGCTATTTTAAAAAAATTACTTGCTCAAAAGGTTTAAGTGTGTGTATAAGTACTTTTTCAGCACATGGAACAAAACTGTGATATTAATAATAACAACTGTGGTCTGAAATGTTCATATCGTAACATCTCTAGGTGGCGAAGCGCAGAATTACAGGTATAATATATAGGGATGGATATTGTTTTCACTATAACCAATACCTATGCAAAATCAAAGCAGTGGTGATAAAACAGTCCTGCATAAAATGCAGTGGACACAAACAGCAGTATTTATCATCCATCCATCCATCCATTTTCTACCGCTTATTCCCTTTTGGGATCGCGGGGGGCGCTGGCGCCTATCTCAGCTACAACTGGGCGGAAGGCGGGGTACACCCTGGACAAGTCGCCACCTCATCGCAGGGCCAACACAGATAGACAGACAACATTCACACTCACATTCACACACTAGGGCCCATTTAGTGTTGCCAACATGTAGATATATATTTATGGATATATCTATAAATATCAGGACATACAACGAGAAATAATAACAGTAGAGGGGAAGGAGGCTGGCCAACAGCAGATACAAGTTCACACCTAAATGCAAAAACCTTCCGATTTGACGCTTTGGCTTGTTTACTACAAGTATCCAATGTTGTAACGAGAAAGAAAATCATTAAGAATTCCCTTTTAGAAAGTGGAAAACATACACATTTTGTTTAAAAAAAATAAATGCTTTTTTATTTTTATGGAATTCCGTGACATGCAAGTTGAACAGAAGTCATTACAATACTTCTCACACTATTCAATTCTCTCTATAAAGCACTCACTGTAACATTAGCGTGTTAAGCCAAAACATGGCAAAACTTGGTACGCACAAGTAAATTTGAGCAAGACTGGTTTAAAACATGGCCACCATCAGCAAAATGTATTTTCATTGGCTGGACATACAGTAGCAACTAATCATCTATAAGTTACCGTATTGACCATTTTTATTACAATTACAAAACTGAGGATATCTGTGAGGCATGTGTCATATTTGATCACAACCAATTGACTACCGTATTTTTCTGACTATACGCTGCATTTAAAATCCTTTTCATTTTCTCAAAACTTGACAGCGCGCCTAATGTACGGAATAATTTTGGTTGTGCTTACTGACCTCGAAGCTATTTTATTTGGTACATGGTGAAATGATAAGTGTGACCTGTACATGGCAGTCACACATAAGAGATACGTGTAGACTGCAATATGACTCAAGTAAACGACACTAACATTTTATACAAACCCTGTTTCCATTTGACTTGGGAAATTGTGTTAGATGTAAATAAAAACGGAATACAATGATTTGCAAATCATTTTCAACCCATATTCAGTTGAATATGCTACAAAGACAACATATTTTATCTTCAAACTGATAAACATTTTTTTGTTTGCAAATAATCATTAACTTTCGAAATCGATGCCAGCAACACGTGACAAAGAAGTTGGGAAAGGTGGTAATAAATACTGATCAAGTTGAGGAATGGTCATCAAACACTTATTTGGAACATCCCACAGGTGTGCAGGCTAATTGGGAACAGGTGTCATGATTGGGTATGAAGGCAGCTTCCATTAAATGCTAAGTAATTCACAAACAAGGATGGGGCGAGGGTCACCACTTTGTAAGCAAATTGTCGAACAGCTTTAGAACAACATTTCTCAACGAGCCATTGCAAGGATTTTAGGGATTTTACCATCTACGGTCCGTGGAATCATCAAAAGGTTCAGAGAATCTGGAGAAATCAGCGATGATATTACAGACCTTTGAACCCTCAGGTGGTACTGCATCAAAAACCGACATCAGTGTGTATAGGATATCACCACATGGGCTCAGGAACACTTCCTAAAACCACTGTCAGTAACTACAATTGGTTGCTACAGCTGTAATTGCAAGTTAAAACTCTACTATGCAAAGCAAAACCCATTTATCAACAATACCCAGAAACACAGCCGGCTTCACTGGGCCAGAGCTCATCTAAGATGGACTGATGGAAAGTCGAAAAGTGTTCTGTGGTCTGACAAGTCCACATTTCAAATTATATTTGGAAACTGTGGACGTGGTGTCCTCTGGAACAAAGAGGAAAAGAACCATCCGGATTGTTATAGGCGCAGAGTTCGAAAGCCAGCATCTGTGATGGTATGGGGGTGTATTAGTGCCCAAGGCATGGGTAACTTACACATCTGTGAAGGCGCCATTAATGCTGAATGGTCCACAAAGGTTTTGGAGCAACATATGTTGTCATCCAAGCAACGTTATCATGGACGCCCCTGCTTATTTCAGCAAGACAATGCCAAGCCATGTGTTACAACAGCTTGGCTTCGTAGTAAAAGAGTGCAGGTACTTTCCTGGCCCGCCTGCAGTCCAGACATGTCTCCCATCGAAATAGTGTGCCGCATTATGAAGCGTAAAATACAACAGCGGAGACGCCGGACTGTTGAACAACTGAAGCTCTACATAAAACAAGAATGGGAAAGATTTCCACTTTCAAAGCTTCAACAATTAGTTTCTTCAGTTCCCAAACATTTATTGAGTGTTGTTAAAAGAAAAGGTGATGTAACACAATGTTGAACATGTCCTTTCCTAACTACATTGGCACGTGTTGCAGCCATGAAATTCTAAGTTTATTATTTTTTGCAAAAAAAAGTAAAGTTTATGAGTTTGAACATCAAATATCTTGTCTTTGTAGTGCATTCAATTGAATATGGGTTGAAAATGATTTGCAAATCATTGTATTCCGTTCATATTTACATCTAACACAAATTCCCAACTCATATGGGAGTTTGTATGTTCCTGTCACAGTCAGTCTGTCTGTTTTTCTCTGTGTGTCTTTGGGAGAGTGGGCGTGTTTTGGACGTAGGCTTGGCTCCAGCTCTCAGCCTGACACAGCTGATCCCAGCACCTTAATCACTCACCTGCCTGCCATCAACTCATCACCTGCAGCCTACAAATGTTTGGACTCCACTCGGCGCGATTGCCAGATCGTTTCACCTTGCTACATGTGGTAACGCGTCTCGCCAGTTTGTCCTAGAATTCTAGCAACTTTGATAATCTTGCAAACCTGCTATTTTTTGTGTTTTTTTTTGCTCCTCATCTTACCCGTTTTTTTTCCCTCTGCCTTCAGTTCCCTACTTGCCGTGTGTGCCTGCCACAGCCTGCTAGCCACAGCCTGCTAGCCACAGCCTGCTAGCCACAGCCTGCTAGCCACAGCCTGCTAGCCTCAGCCTGCTAGCCACAGCCTGCTAGCCTCAGCCTGCTAGCCACAGTGTGCTCTCCTGGACTGCAAAGCCTAGGACTACAAGCTTCCTCCTTTTCCCTCAGGTTGTATTAATAATAACCCTTGAACACTATTTCAGCTTGTCTTTACTGCATTTGGGTCCACCCGTTTTAACCCCCCGTGACAGAACGATCTGGCCTTAACAATGGACCCAGCAGATTTTGACCGTGTGAGGGAGGCTCTTGCCAATCAAGGACAGCGTTTGGGAAACTATGACCAACTATTACAAAAACTTATTGACCAGATGTCACGCGTTTCCACCCAGCTCACAACTCTCATCAATCAACAAGCTCAACCACAACCCGAACCACCTGCACTACCTGCACCCCATGCTGTCCCTGCTGCAGAGCCACACTTCCCCCCGCCTGATAAATATTCTGGCAATCCTAGCACCTGTCGTGAATTTTTAACTCATCTCCAGCTTGCTTTTGAAGCTCAGCCCTCTCGTTTTGGCCTTGAGACAGCCAAAATTGCTTATATAGCCAACCTGCTACAGGAGCCCCCTTTGAGTTATTTTAATGCCCTTCATGAGCAAGGATCCCCTGCAGTCCAGTCCTTTGCTGCACTATCTGCAGAACTGAAGCGGGTCTACGACCACCCCATACGAGGGCAGCAAGCAGGTCAGCAGTTGTTGCGACTTCGTCAAGGGAAACGCTCAGTAAGAGAATTTGCCTGTGAATTCCGGTCCCTAGGTGTGGAGTCTGGCTGGAATGACCAGGCCCTTCTCACAGCTTTCCAGAATGGGCTTAGTCGGGTCATTGGAAGGGAGATTGCTCTGAGGAATGAGCAGTTGTCCCTAGACGAAGCTATTACAGCAGCTATCAACATCTCTGACCAGATGGCCCAGTGGCAAGCTGACCCCGTTTCTTGCAGGTCATTGGAACCCTCCAGCTTTAGACCCAGGTCGGCCGAGCCCAATTTGCCAATGTGCAAAGCCTTAACCTCCAGTTCCCCTGTTGAGGAGTCCATGCAGGTGGGCCGGGCTCACCTTACACCTGAAGAGCGCCTCCGCAGAAGGAGGGCAGGGGTGCGTCTCTATTGTGGTCAACCTGGCCATTTCCTTGCCACCTGTTCTTTGCGGCCAAAAGAGTAGGCTCACCAGTAACAGTGGGGGTTCTGGTGAGCCAAGCTGTCTCCTCCCCTAAGTCCCTATGCCGTATGCAGTTTTCTGCTAGTCTCCGTTGGCAATCTCGGTCCATGTCTCTCCTTGCTCTGGTGGACTCGGTGGCGGATGATAACTTTTTAGACGCCGACGTTGCTTCCCAAATGGGCATTACCATCGAACCACTTCCCTCACCCTTACAAGCCAATTCCCTGACTGGTCGACTCCTTGCCCGTGTCACTCACCGATCCGAACCTGTGCACCTCCTTGTCTCTGGTAATCATCTTGAACAAATCCAATTCCACATAATCTCTTCTCCTCATGCTCCTGTAGTCCTTGGTCAGCCCTGGTTAAGACTTCACAATCCTCACATTGACTGGGTTGCAGCCAAAGTGGTGAGCTGGAGCTCCTACTGTCTTTCCACCTGCCTGCGGTCTGCCCGCTCCCCTGCTGAGGACACAGTCTCCCCAGTTGTTGCAGAGCCCCCAGACCTGTCCAAGGTTCCCTCTGTCTACCATGACTTAGAAGAGGCCTTCAGCAAGCAACATGCACTGTCCCTCCCTCCGCACCGCCCTTATGACTGTGCCATTGACCTGCTTTCAGGAGCTCCCCTGCCTTCCAGTCGGTTATACAATCTGTCACGCCCTGAGAGAGAGGCGATGGAAAAATACATCCATGACTCATTGGCTGCAGGCATTATTAGACCCTCATCTTCCCCACTCGGTGCAGGTTTTTTTTTTTGTGGGTAAAAAAGATGGCACTCTACGCCCCTGTATAGATTTTCGAGGGTTGAATAATATCACCATTCATAACATATACCCACTGCCTTTACTGGCATCTGCCTTTGAACCCCTCCAAGGAGCAACTGTGTTTTCCAAGTTAGACCTTCGCAATGCCTACCATTTGATTCGAATCCGAGCTGGTGATGAATGGAAAACAGCCTTTAAGACTCCCCTTGGCCATTTTGAATACTTGGTTATGCCCTTTGGCCTGACTAATGCCCCAGCAGTTTTTCAAGCTCTGGTGAACGATGTCCTCCGAGACTCGATTAACCGCTCCGTTTTTGTGTATCTGGATGATATCCTGATTTTCTCCCGCAACCCGGAGGAACATGTGGTTCACGTCAGACAAGTGCTCCACCGCCTTCTTGAGAACAAGCTCTACATTAAAGCTGAAAAATGTGAGTTCCATGTTCAGTCCACAAGGTTTCTCGGTTTCATCATTGAGAGTGGTCAGGTGAAGGCAGACCCCAAAAAGGTGCAAGCTGTGGTGGACTGGCCACAACCAACCTCAGTGAAACGTCTCCAGGGCTTTCTGGGCTTTGCAAACTTTTACCGCCGGTTCATCCGGAACTACAGTCAAGTGGTCACACCCCTCACAAGACTCACATCTCCGTCTATCCCATTCAGTTGGACGGCAGAGGCTGACGCGGCTTTCAAGGAGCTTAAGAGACGTTTTACCACAGCCCCTGTCCTGATTCATCCTGACCCCTCACGCCAGTTCATCCTGGAAGTTGATGCCTCAGAGTCTGGAGTGGGGGCTGTACTATCCCAGCGTTCTGCCAAGGACCAGAAGCTCCATCCATGTGCGTTCTTCTCATATCGGCTACAACCTGCTGACCGCAATTATGATGTAGGTAACAGGGAACTGCTGGCAGTCAAACTCGCTCTGGAAGAATGGAGACACTGGCTTGAGGGAGCAGAACACCCCTTCATCATCTGGACAGACCATAAAAACCTGACCTACATTCAGTCTGCAAAGCGCCTCAATTCCCGTCAGGCACGGTGGGCTTTGTTTTTTGGTCGATTCCGCTTCACACTGACCTATCGTCCAGGATCCCGCAACATCAAACCGGATGCCCTGTCACGTCATATCACTTCGGAGGGTGCCACCAGTCCTGAGCCTATTCTCCCGGCCTTGTGTGTGGTGGCCACAGTGACTTGGGAGATAGAGTCGGTGGTCCGAAGGGCTCAGCAAGACCAACCAGACCCGGGTAATGGTCCTGATAACCGCCTCTTTGTGCCTGATGCCGTACGTTCCCAGATTCTTCTGTGGGCACACGCTTCCCTATTTTCCTGCCACCCAGGAGTTGGCCGCACCATGACTCTCCTCAAGCGACACTTTTGGTGGCCTACAATGGATGCTGATACCCGTGCTTTTGTGTCTGCCTGTACTGTGTGTGACCGTGGAAAATCCTCCAATCGACCATCTGCCGGCCTGCTCCATCCCTTGCCAGTCCCAAGCCGCCCCTGGTCTCATATTTCACTGGATTTTGTCACTGGCCTCCCGCCTTCTCAGGGAAATTTGGTTATCCTCACTATAGTGGACAGATTTTCCAAATCAGTGCATTTTGTGGCTCTACCCAAACTCCCCACATCCCTGGAAACAGGCAACCTCATGGTCCAGCATGTGTTCCGTCTTCATGGTATTCCTTCAGATGTGGTCTCTGATAGAGGGCCTCAGTTTACTTCAGAGGTTTGGAAGGCTTTCTGTCGGGCCATTGGAGCCACTGTGAGTCTGACTTCGGGTTATCACCCTCAGTCTAATGGGCAAACCGAACGGGCAAATCAAGACCTAGAAGCGGCCCTCCGATGTGTCGTTGCTAAGAACCCCTCCTCTTTGAGCACCCACCTGGTATGGGTTGAGTATGTCCACAACTCATTACCCTGTGCAGCTACTGGAGTGTCACCATTTGAGGTATCCTTAGGATACCTACCTCCGTTGTTTCCTGCTGAGGAAGATGACATCTCTGTACCTTCAGTACAGGCTCATATGCGGCGTTGCCGCAAGGTGTGGAAAGATGCTCGTGCTGCCCTCCTCCGCTCTGTGGACCGAAATCGTCGATATGCTGACCGACACCGAAGTACGACCCCTGTATACCATCCTGGTCAGCAGGTGTGGCTTTCCTCTAAAGACCTCCCCCTGAAGGTGGACTCTAAGAAACTTGCACCCCGGTATGTTGGCCCTTATGAAATCATTTCCATCATCAATCCAACAGTAGTTAAACTCAAATTACCTGCACGCTGGAGGATCCATCCCATCTTCCATGTCTCTCAACTGAAGCCTGTTTCAACCAGCCCACTGTCTCCCCCTGACACGCCCCCTCCTCCCCCCCGTGTCATCGATGACCACCCTGCCTACACGGTCCGGCGACTGCTGGATGTGCGCCGTCGGGGTAGAGGTCTACAGTACCTGGTGGACTGGGAGGGGTATGGACCTGAGGAGCGTTGCTGGGTGCCACGCAGCTTCATCCTGGACCCTTCCCTCATCTTGGCCTTTCACCGCAGTCACCCGGGCAAGCCTGGGGGATCGCCTGGAGGCGTTCCTTGAGGGGGGGGCACTGTCACAGTCAGTCTGTCTGTTTTTCTCTGTGTGTCTTTGGGAGAGTGGGCGTGTTTTGGGCGTAGGCTTGGCTCCAGCTCTCAGCCTGACACAGCTGATCCCAGCACCTTAATCACTCACCTGCCTGCCATCAACTCATCACCTGCAGCCTACAAATGTTTGGACTCCACTCGGCGCGATTGCCAGATCGTTTCACCTTGCTACATGTGGTAACGCTTCTCGCCAGTTTGTCCTAGGAATTCTAGCAACTTTGATAATCTTGCAAACTTGCTAGTTTTTGTGTTTTTTTTGCTCCTCGTCTAACCCGTGGTTGTTTTCCCTCTGCCTTCAGTTCCCTATTTGCCGTGTGTGCCTGCCTCAGCCTGCTAGCCTCAGCCTGCTAGCCACAGCCTGCTAGCCACAGCCTGCTAGCCTCAGCCTGCTAGCCACAGTGTGCTCTCCTGGACTGCAAAGCCTAGGACTACAAGCTGCCTCCTTTTCCCTCAGGTTTTATTAATAATAACCCTTGAACACTATTTCAGCTTGTCTTTACTGCATTTGGGTCCACCTGTTTTACCCCCCCGTGACAGTTCCACTATAGAACATTACACACTGCCCTCAAAAATCTATCAAAATGTCTAAGTACGATTTTGGATAGCTATGAAGCTGCACCGCTTGATGGATTGTACTGTGCTTCAACATACATGTATTAGTATGGTGTGTGTATAAGGTAAGATATTATCTGGCGTTTTGTTACGCAATTTTAATGCAAAAGCAACTTTTCTTAACTTGTGGTACTAGGTGATCTGTATTTGGGATTTGCATAAGTCCTGAAGATTTGCATGCTTCAGCCTTTATAGTCCGTACCGACAACATAGTCAATGACTCTTCTTTTTCTCTATCTTCTTGTTATGGGACATTCATCCTCCGCGGTTGCCATTTCTAATACAAAGTAGTGCAAAGTTCTTACTTATATCTGTCAGTGAACTCGCCATGAAAATGCTAAAACATACCGGTGTAGTGAGTTTACATTGATCACCCAAGGAACATTAATTATTAGAGAGTTCCGGTCCGACGGTTTTTCACAGGACACCTTTCCGACGCTGTTGCACTAGTGAGCCACGGATGAGAAGATGCTGCTCCGTTATTGATTTAAGTGAAGTCCGAATGTCATTAAAACAGTTAGCTGCATATTTTGAAACTTCTTCCACTCCCGTCATTGCACGCTACACCGCTACAAAGATGATGGTTAAAAGACGCTGCCGAAGGTAGTAAGTAAATAAAACCGCCCACAAAATGGCGCATCCAGAAAGCGGCCTGAAGATGATCTGTAAAACATAATCTATGCAAAATTTTGACCAAAGAACCACCATTACATGTTATGTAGACCACAAGGAAGTGTTTTCCATTGAGAAAAATGCTTTAATAATATGACCCCTTTAATGCGACCTATAATCCAATGCGGCTTTTGCATCAAAATAGACCTGAATAGACTCGCTCATCGGCAGTGCGCCTTATAATCAGGTGCCCCATGTGGATTGGAAAATCCATCCATCCATCTATTTTCTACCTCTTATTCCCTTTTGGGGTCGCGGGGGGCGCTGGTGCCTATCTGAGCTACAATCGGGCGGAAGGCGGGGTACACCCTGGACAAGTCACCCTAATCGCAGGGCGGATTGGAAAATACGTTCTCTACAATGTTCTCATTTAAAAATGATGACCATTTTGAAAAGTGAAAGTTACCCTTTGTGAGGCAACGCGTGGCAGGTTTTGTTTCCAGCCACACAAAACGTTCCCTCATAACAATTTGTGTTTATTTGTGGGTCCGTTCCGTATATTCTCTTACCACTTCACTTCACACACAAAAACACGTCTGTTATTACATTTGGCTTTGTGTGGCAGAGCCCACAGTAATACACAAACTAGTTTGAACCAGTGGGCTTCAGCGAACAGGAACCCCCCCCCAAACCCTCACCCCACGCACACACGGCTACACACACCACCGCTTTGATTACAACAGTCCTGTTCCATTGCACACATATGGGAGAGATTTGGCAGCTCTGTGAATGTCTTGCAATGTATCTTATATAAGTGTACAAGTAGTGAGTGTTTGCGTAAGCGCCTGTGACTTGCACAGTATGGATGCATCTGTCTGTTCAGTGCCATTATCTTTTAGCATTGCGACCAAGACGGCAGGAAAGTTCACGCACCGCACGTTCCCAATATCAAACAATGGTGCAACGGCCGTGTCTTTTATTTATAGAATGAAACACCCCCTTAGTGGCGAGGTAGATAGACAAAGCTAACCAAAGCTTCTCTCTGTATGTGCTAATATAGAATGTATCACCATGGCAATGAGTCCTTACGTGAAGATGAGACACAGAAAGAGCTTTACAACATCCGTCTGCAACCGTCTGCTGCAGGGGAGTGAAGAGCAAACAAACAGAAGCACACCATGTTACTTGTTTGCACATTATTTGTGTAATAGTTTAGCCTGACATTAGCTAAAAATGTAGTGGTACCTAGGTTTTTTTGTATGACTGGACGAAAACTTGCCGTCTCGGTCATTGTATACAGCCTAACATGTCTGTTTGCCCATGAACTATTACGCGGATTTGATTGTCTAAGGCAGTGTTTTTCCACCTTTTTTTAACAAAGGCACATTTTTTAAATAAAAAAATATGGAGGCGCACTACCAGCAGAAAACGTTCCAAATATTAAACTCCAGCAGGTTGTCGTGCTTTATTTTGAGTTTGTTGTTGTTTTCCTGTGTGTAGTGTTTTAGTTCCTTTGTTATTTTGGTTTGTTATTTCCTGTTTTGTTGGTGTTTTCCTGTAGCAGCTTCACGCCTTCCTTTGAGTATTATTCCCTGACCTGCTTTCTATTAGCAAACAAGACTATTTCAGGTGTGCGACGCTTTCCTTATTTGTGGGGACATTCTTGATTGTCATGTCATGTACGGATGTACTTTGTGGATGCCGTCTCTGTAAGTCTTTGCTGTCGTCCAGCATTCTGTTTTGTTTACTTTGTAGCCAGTTCAGTTTTACCTTCGTTTTACATAGCCATCCCTAAGCTTCATTGCCTTTTACTTTCCCTTTTGTTCATTTTTGGTTAAAGCATTACATATCTTTTTACCTGCACGCCGTCTACCGCTGTGCTCTGCATATTGCGATCACGAAAAAACAATCCTCGACGCGTTCTGACATCTACAAAGCAATGAACTACCTGCTGCCACCTACTGATATGGAGTTTTACATGGTTACCCTGCCGAGCTCTATACAGCACAAACACGAGACAACGGCAATTAATTTGCAGATTATAATTATTGATTTGCAAATAATATTTTTTGGACCAATTAGGTAAAGTTGCATGATTTCCCAAGGCACACCAGACAATATCTCATAGCACACTAGTGTGCCGGGGCACAGTGCTTAAAAAACACAGTCTGGAATGAATGAATCCCATTCATTTGTGACTAACTCTTAAAGAATCCCATTCATTTGTGACTTAATCTATGTGCTTTTCTATTTATCTGGTACAACCGCAAAAAAGGCCACCACCGGACCAAAGAGTACCATCACTTTAATAAAAGACTTAACTTTAGAAAATAACTTGTAGCAAAGTACAAAGGAAACTCTGCCCTTCGCTCATCACCGTCTTTGCAGACAAGAGTCTTCAAGAAAATGCATTAAAAATATGTTAAAGGTTTGTTTACTTTGGAAACACAATCTACGAACCTTTTCGGTTTACAAACGTTTACATTTCGCCAATTATGGTGCTGTGTGCGAACACGCGCATGCACACACACACACACAGCTCGACAACATCAATGAAGTATCCTATTATGGAACTGTCAGATTATCTCACAAGCTGGCCCATGGTCCCAACCGAAAATTCTCTGTCAAACTACATAGCAACATCTCCAATGAGGCATCGATCCGCAAGCTGTAACTAATTTCAAGTTTTTTTGTTCAATATCTGAGTGTTTATTTCCTCTGTGTTTATTCAGAAATATCCTGAGCCCGGGATTGAACCCTGACTACTCAAGACCTTCGTATTGTGAGGCAGACGCACTAACCCCTCTGCCACCGTGAAACCCGTATATGATATTATATATATCTTAAATAAATATAATATAAATAACACACAAACACACACACACACAAATTCTCCGTCAAATTACATAACATCCATAATGAGGCATCGATCCACAAGCTCCAACTTATTGGGAGTTTTTTGTTCAATATTTGAGTGTTTATTACCTCTCTGTGTTTACTCAGGAAGCAGGTCAGCAGGGGCAATACATGTCCTGGACCATGTTCTAATGTGGATACAAGAGCGGATGAGTGCGACAGTAAAAGACAAACAAATGTGACATAAGAACACGATGTCGAGAAAGGGGGCTGAGTCTCGGATGTCTTATCAGCAGCAAAAGGAGCATTAAGAGAAGCGAGATGGCTCAGGGTGAAGATAGGGTGAACAAGGAGCAGATGACTATTTTTTATAGCTAGCACTGTTTAAACAGACCTAATAACAGTATTATCTCCATGCTTCGGACAATCTCTCCTTTTCTGCTTACAAAATGCAAAAATTGGACCATTACATTGTCCGTATCTTTTCTAACATACAGCCCTTTCATTGCAAGGTAATCCATTCCTTCTGCAGTGGAGTCATGCAAAACCGGGTTTCTTGTCACTCGGGAAAGACTTGTAGAGTTTACCGTCACCACAAAACTACGCAGCAAACAACTTCAACTAAAGACAAATTTCTTAATAACTTTCGTAGTATAGTATTTGTAATTCATTTTAGATATGCCTCAGAATAGAATAGTTCATTGGAAGTGATTTGTCCAAAATCGAGAATACATAGAATCTAGACGGTTTAAAAGTGGTTTTCTAAGCCCTACTGTGAACATACCGTTTCATTTGCCTACAGCTTCAATGCTAATGAGCAGTATTTGCTTGTCCAATTGTAATGTGCAGTTGATCTATTCTTTACGTATGCAGTGCATCCACAAAGTATTCACAGCACTTACATTTTTCAACATTTTGTTATGTTACATACAGCCTTAATCCAAAACGGAATAACTCGATGTTTGTCCTCAAAATGCTACTAACAACCTTATAAACAATGTGAAAAGTTTTTTTTTTTTTTTTTGCTTATTTATTAAACCTGAAAAAAAAAAATCACAAGTATTCACAGCCTTTGCTCAAATAAGTTTTCCAATTCCATAAGCTTGGCAAACCTACTGTATCTCTGGGCATTTTCGCTTGTTCCTCTTTCCCCATTTCTCTTTACAGCAATGCTCGGGCCATTATGAAATTTTGCTCGACGATATATTGACTTACAAATAATTGTCAATAAACAATATTATTGCCATTATTTTTTATAATAATAATAATAATAATAATAATGGATTAGATTTGTATCGCGCTTTTCTATTGTTAGATACTCAAAGCGCTCACAGAGAAGTGGGAACCCATCATTCATTCACACCTGGTCGTGGTAAGCTACATCAGTAGCTACAGCTGCCCTGGGGTAGACTGACGGAAGCGTGGCTGCCAGTTTGCGCCTACGGCCCCTCCGACCACCCCCTATCATTCATTCATCATTCATTCACCAGTGTGAGCGGCACCGGGGGCAAGGGTGAAGTGTCCTGCCCAAGGACACAACGGCAGCGGTTTTTTTGGATGTCAATAGGTGGGAAGCAAACCTGCAACCCTCAGGTTTCTGGCACGGCCGCTCTACCCACTACGCCATGCCAAATTAACCACTGGATGTAATGATAATACATCATAATACCGCAAGTATACTTTCAAATACAATACACTTGTATTCCTCATTTATCTTAACATTGTGATTGAAATGTAATTTTTTCAATAAAACAAACAAAAAATACAAATAAAATACACTCTGTAAGTAAAATTTTGCACTTCACAACAAAAAGCAATAAAGTAGGTTCTGTCGCCGTTAAAGAGGGGGTTAAGGGACCCTTAAATATACACAACCAAAATATATCAAATGGATAAATAAAGCTTTTGTGACTAAAATGATCATGGTTATCATTATTGTGGTATTTTGCAAACCAACATTAAATTGAGCTACAGCTGTATGAATAACATACAACAAATCATCTCAAACCACAACAAAGCAATTGCAAAAGGACTGCCTACCCCCAGACTGAACGACTCTGAAACCAATAAGGAATGTAACCGTCGCAAGAAACCTGATTGCCCTCTCAATTGGGGGTGCTTACAAACATCAGTCGTTTACCAAGCAAAGGTAACACGCAAGGACATTAGCACATCCGACACGTACGTAGGATTAACCGAAGGAGCGTTTAAGGCCAGATGGAATAATCACAAGGCCTCCTTTAGAAACCAGACCCTGCGGAATTCTACAGAACTCAGCAAGCACATTTGGAACCTCAAAGACAATGTTGGATTTGGTTGTCTTTTTATTTCCTAGTCAGATTTTAGAACAGCTAAAGTGTAGCCTTTTACATAGACCTTGAATTTGGAATGTGTGAATGAAGACATAACAATCTGTTATCTCAACTGTCCAAGGTAGAGAGGAGAAGAAGAGGGGCGGGTGAGAGTGAGTGAGGAGGGAGAAACTGCCATTTTAGGATTAGATCAATTTGGACCGAGCTTTGAAATGTTGTATCTAGATTGATCTCCCAAGGCGCTTTGGTTATAAAATATCAAAATGAGTAACCTCTGTCTCTGATTGATTTAAAACCAGCTTATGAGTCATCAAACAATCTGGGGGCGTTGACCGAAGGAAGAACGGGTCAAAACGCAACAATTTGGGGGCTCGTCCGGGATGACACGTTGAAAATTGGACTGCTCTTGCAAACTTACGGACAGACTCACTTGGCCAACATCAAGGTAAGCAGTGCCTTTTTCTAAAATCTGCATTAGGAGTCTGTACAAAAGTCTTGTAAGTCAAACACTGTTATATACCACAGAGACGGGGTGCTGATTTTGATAGGTTGGTTGCATTATTGCCTTGTCCGCCATTACATAATAGTTGAAAATAAGTGGTCAACTCAAGGCATTGTGTCTAGATTACCGTGACGGGCTGCTTCACTGACGAGTAGGCAAATAGTCGGGTGTGGCTCGCCCTGGGGAATTGGTCTCCCCTAAAAGAGTAACGGGACGGATAACCGTTGTGTGGATAGTAAATACTCCCCGGTTGTGAGATCCAAGTGACATTAACGTGTGCACGGAAAATACGGACCGTAAGGGTGGAGGCCCTTCTATGACACATGACAAATTCCGAGGTTGGAGGCCATTTGTAAAGAGTACAATAAAGTTCCCGTTTGAGAGATCCCTGCGGCACTAAGGTGTGCGTTAAAACTAAGGAAAAAGACACAATGGCAAAGGAGTGTGACAGAGAGGAACGTAATGGCGGCTGGGAAAATGTGATCAATCGTTACCGCTTAATGAAAAATTGAATGTACTGTTGTAGACAATAAAAAAAAAAAAAAAAAGAAGAATAAAGAGAAAAAATAAAAGAGAGAACGTTTCTTGAAAGGGGTGAGAGGGTGTTTACAACACTCGTAAAGTAGTGAACTCAAACGTTTGGTAAATTAAAAAAGTAACTCGAAGTTTTATGGTAAAGTGGAACGTAGAAAGAGAGAGCAAGAGAGCTTTGAAGGTGAAGAGAATGGATGGTGAAAACCTTACGTAAATGGTTTCTAGGAGAGAAGAATAGAAATAGAAACAGTCTGAAGAGTAAGGAAGAGATGGATACAGGATGTGGTTTGAAAATGAAAAAGCAAGTCGAAGTAAGGAAGAGAATGTGAAAAATGAAGGTATTGATGGTGTTCGTGTCTCAGCGTATGCTGTTGGGGGTTCACTGCATTTGTTTGTTTGTATGGCTGGTTGTTAACTCCTAAAACTTAAATACATTTGTGTTTTATAGTTGTTTTATAATACTTAGTTCAGAAATCGTATGAGTGAGTGATCCATCTATTTAAATATCTTCCTCCGCTTATCGGAGGTCGGGTCGCGGGGGCAACAACCGAAGCAGGGAGGCCCAGTGACTTCACTTACACAGGGCCAGTTTGTGAAGGTCAGAGTGAATGATAAATATTGTTTGCAGTTACTAAGGGTTGATAAAATGCAGCAGCGCTTCTGGGTGAGCCGTGAGATAAGAGTTGTCTTAGAAACAAGGGCATCTTTGAGCGTGTTCCGCCTTATCTCTTGGAATGTGTGTTCGCGCACACAAATAGGTGTGTGTGTGTGTGTGTGTGTGTGTGTGTGTGTGTGTGTGTGTCACATTGATAGTTTTAGACGAATGAGAATAAACACATGCCCTTATTTTGTAGAATATCACACACGACAGGAAGTCAAAATGCACAACTAACTAACTGATAGACACAAACAATACTCTCATTAACTTATAAATAAGCCAACGCTTGTGCAGTTCAAAGGATTCTTAGATAATCTTTAGTTGATTTAGAAAAGCTACTTAAATATACATAAAGTAATGCGTATAAATCGTTGAAATAGGGGTATTGATTAACATTTAATGGGACGATTAATGTTGTGGTTTTAAAACGTGATATGCATAATTGGGCTGAGCAGGATGACGATGATAAGACGGATGACAGAGTAACAAGGAAACGACTCCTTAATTTTCAAATCACTGTAAAAAAAAAAAAAATGTCAAAAGAACCGAAAGGACAAAAATCAGCTAAAGTATATTCAGCAGTGGGTGACCTTCCTTTTGAGTTCCAGCAGGCGGAGAAAAGAATCCGCAACAGATAAGAGACCAGACAGATGGACTCGGATGGTGGACAACGCGGTGCTTCAAGGTCAATCCGGGGTGGAAACTGTTTCGCCTATGCACACAGCTGGACGCCCAGAAGGGGATACAAACAGACCTCTAATGGACATAAGTGTCAATGGACAATGTTATCAGCTCGTGATTGACACTGGTGCCACCCACTCATTTCTGAATGCAAAGGTACCAAAGAAACTGTGTGCTTCCCTTTTGAAGGTCAAAGGCTTCGCTGAGGTCACAAGAAGGTTACCTGTCACCAAACCGCTTCCGGTTCAAATTGCTGGACACACACTGAAGCATCCCTTTGTGGTCGACCTGAACACACCGTGGCTGCTTGGTAATGACCTGCTTTACAAACTGTGCGCTGACATTCAATATCGCACAGAAGGGACCTTTCTGGTGTTACCTGACGGTACAACCACCAAGCTGCGGCACCACTATCAAGGCACCTCCATGAGCATGGGCTCATACCACAGCCTGGAGCACCAAACATGGCTGTCGCCTACTGAGTACCTCAACTCCTGCTGCAACTGTTCTATCAGTGAAAACCCTGGCTGACTGAGCTGTGTCTGTGTGCACCACCACCCGACCCGCCATTTGTTATGATCGCAAGTAGACGACTCATACCAGGAGGCCTTTGATTCCTTTTTATATATATATACATATATGTTGGAACTCAAGGTGTGGCTACTCACGTTGACATATCTGTGCAACAACTAGCATGGTATAAGATGGACACCAATGCAGTCCCACATTGTTCCCTTGCTCTCTGTCCCCCCCTACGGAAACTAAAGACTTAGGTTCAATGATGAAACCACACAAATACCACATTATTAATTGTTTCAGTTGTCTGTTAAACACATAGCTATGGGCTGCACTTTGGACACTGAGGCTGTAGGCTACAAGGAGCTAGCAGCTACACAACAGCTGAGCTAAAACTACACATGACATTTAAGCATATCAAATAATTGTAGTTGCTTGATACATGCACAAAGTAGTCAAGACAGAAGTCTAATAGAAAGTATTCGGTAACAAACGTGTCCGCATCATTCAACTTTCTACAACATGAGCTTTACTTATCGAATTAATGCGGCCACCAGGTGTGGTAGAATGTCAAATTACTATTGCAAAAGCATCCGCCATAAGATTGGTGTTTTTCTAGCATTTGTGTCAATATAAATATAAGCATATTTTGTCGCCTTCACCAGGTTGAATAATTTACTTGACTATCAGCTAAACTTTTTCTTAGATGTTTCTGAAAGGAAAAGTATTATAAACACCTTTGATGTCCCTTCTTCAGAAACAGAAGGGGGAGGAGTTGAGGGTGGAGTCAGACTCCTTATAAAAAAAAAAAAAAAAAAAAAAAAATCGACAATCATCCGACTCTGACAATTTCCATAGTTTTAACATTTTTCAGTTAAAAACAAAGTCAAATTGAGAATGAGGTAATAAAATCATTGACTAAAAAGTATTTGTTATTTAGAGACCTGACATTCAACAAACCCATACAGATGAAATTATTGACAAGCTTCGATGTTGGCTTTGATTAGGAGAAGATAGGAATGAGATTGTTTAGGTTAGCAGGGTGGCTAAGTTTCCCAATGGTTACTCTCTTGGTTGTCACAACAGAAATGTAAAAGGTGCCATGATTGGATGTAGGCAAGACTGCTGTCAGGGCGAGGTAAGGGAGAAGTGGAGTAGTTGTAAAATTTTTTCAGTGGGTAAAAAGATGTAACTAAATTTAATTTGAAAATACGATGTTGCACATCGATAGTGGTTTAGTAGATTAATCTGGAATATGGAGGAGGTGAGGTAACATCTGGGTAAAGTTTGTAATTTAATTGATATGATCAATCAGGTCCAAGGGAAAAGGTACTTGCTGACTTGCGTTGACAATTACAGTGGTTGGCCGGAAACAACCACAACCTAAAAAGAGGATGTAAAATCAGTAATAAAAAGGCTTGTTAATGACCTAATAGCCCGACATTGTGACCCCAAAAAGATTAGGTCAGATTACGGCACCCATTTTAAAAATGCTCACTTAGCCTTGGTCGAAAAGGATCTCGGACTAAAACACAGGTTTTGTTCGGTGTACCATCCTCTTTTTAGGTAAGGTCGAGAGAATGAACAAGAATTAAAACAAATTGGCTAAAATCTGTGCACAGACCAAATTGAAGTGGGTTGACGCGTTACCATTGGCTTTAATGACCACTCGAATGTCCACGAACAAAACTGGTCTTTCACCCTATGAATTGCACACAGATCACCCCTTCCCAGGTCCAGCTGCCCCCTGGAAGGAGGAATCAGCGTAAAACCAAACTGGTAAGTTGAGGAAATTCAGAATTATGTGCCAGTTCCTCTGTGCAGATTTGAGGATGACAGCCCACCACACCAAATTCCCTTCCGCCGGTCAAGAGGGTCAAGGTCATTAACCGCAAGCGGACGGAGCCCAGGTGGACCGGTCCCTTTGAGGTCGTGGAACTGACGTCTCACTCCCTTCGGCTGGCAGATATCACTGCCGACCCCCACTCGGTCCCCTTGCAGAATTTACACACATAGCCTCACAACCCAGAAGACGACGCCGAGAGAAATCTCCCCACGTTGAGCTGCCGTCTACCGTCGTGTAGATCTACCAGACCTGCTCAACTAGTGTTTCATATATCCAAAGCTATCAATACTTGAGATCAACCTATATACTCGATGGTATATAACTTCTCTTACTTGTTTTCAGCATAACTATTGGTGTCGCTACAATAAGTGAAAAGTTTGATGTTTATCCCCATTTAGTTACCTGAATTACTCTGATTTTGATGGACGAAAGGCAGGATGTTACACCCAGCAGTATTCCCTGACAGATTGGTACTTAGGTTTGTTCTAATGTCCTTGTGCCTCAGTCCTTCCTTCCTGACGACAGTGACTGACAAGTGTCTTAAAACATAGGACGGACTTGAAATAGACTGGACCAAGGGGGACAGCAAGACTTCTTTTTGTTTTATCTGTGCAGTGTGATTGATTGCGAGGGACATAGTACTTATTACCGTGGTAGTAACTTCTATTTTTGATACGACGCAATGTTGAGCTATTGGTGTCGGAAGCAGAATACATATTCTGGTGGGTGGTAGCCCTGGTGGAAGCAGGTAACTCACTGCACAGGGCATTGGAATCCCACTGGCCCCTAATATTACATCAAAACTACTCGGGAAGGGATGACCTTCCAGAGGAACTTTGATCGTTCCCAGAACCCCCTCGCCCTTACAAATGCCAACGTGGGTGTCATGCCCAATTGGCCCAGTCCGTTTTATGTTGTGTTAGGGGCTGAACAGACTGGTAAAGAATCTAAAGGGATTATCAAAATTAATGTCCCCGAGAGGGCGCCAAAATATGGCTGATTGTGTTGCTTGTTCCGCTAGAAGTCCTTTTCCCCACACTTACCCCGCCCCTTTTATGTTGACTGACACAAATGGCTCAAACTGGCCTATTTCCTTGCTTTCTGAACCCACGCCGCCAGGGTGCAATTTGTTGGATAGTGTGTACCCTCCTGTTGACAATTTCACCCGACTTCTTCCCTCTGTGGCCCAAAAGATGAATTACACGTGTTTTCAATTCACAGGACCCTCTTTGTCTCCCAACAAATTGGGTGACATTGACCCTTCCTGGTGCACCACACTGATAGATGGCTCCAAAATAGGCCCTTGGGCACGGGCTGACATACTCTGGTATTGTGGGGAACACAGATTGTACATTTGAATCCCGACGTCAGCCGTTGGGCATTGTGCTATGGTTAGACTGGTGACCCCACTCACCCTAGTGGGTACCAAATTAACACCCCCTGTAACTCCTGTTTCATCGGCCTCTTTAACTTCCTGCCGACGCCGTCATGTTCTATCTAGGATGAGTGTAAGGGGCTCCTTTGATTTGATGAGAAACCCTGGTGGTGTTTACTTTCAGGTAAAAGGGCAACCAAGAGGGGTCCCAAGACAATATAAATTGTGGTGTGAATCCTGTGCAGGTTTCGAGAACCTTCCTAACTTTGGTGCTATTTTTCCTGTGACTGATACTAAAAATGTAGAACGCAATCACTATGTTCTTGTAATCTATTGAGATTGACCAACCTGACTTGTGACGCTGTTGAAGAACAAATTGCCCCCACCTCCCTCAGGCCATCCAGTTAAGCAAAGTGGTAACATTCGAGAATGGCTAGTTTCCCTTTCTGACTATGACCACATTAATGTGGACTCCCTCTATCTGACTCCCAATTGTAACTATTACTTTATTTTAGTGCGAGCTTGCTAAAACTTCAATGTGAGGTAGGTGCTTTAGAAGTATTGTAGTTGTGTTGGGAGATCTTTTTTAGAATATCTGAAGGGGGACTGTTGGGTTTGGTTGTCTTTTTATTTCCTAGTCAGATTTTAGAACAGCTAAAGTGTAGCCTTTTATATAGACCTTGAATTTGGAATGTGTGAATGAAGACATAATCTGTTATCTCAACTGTCCAAGGTAGGGAGGAGAAGAAGAGGGGGGGTGAGAGTGAGTGAGGAGGGAGAAACTGCCATTTTAGGATTAGATCAATTTGGACCGAGCTTTGAAATGTTGTATCTAGATTGATCTCCCAAGGCGTTTTGGTTATAAAATATCAAAATGAGTAACCTCTGTCTCTGATTGATTTAAAACCAGCTTATGTGTCATCAAACAATCTGGGGGCGTTGACCGAAGGAAGAACAGGTCAAAACGCAACAACAATAATGTTGAATATTCAATAACATGGCAAATTCTTGCATCCAGCACACCTTACAACAGTGGTGATAAAAGATGCAACCTATGCTTAAAAGAGAAACTGTTTATTATATATCATCCAGACCTGTCATCCCTCCACAAGCGCAGTGAAATCATTTCAACATGCCGCCACAGACGGAAACACCTCCTAGGTAACACATGAGCCAATCACCACGCCCCTACGCCTGCCTGTACCCACCCACTCTGTGCCCTATATAAACCATTGTATGTGAATGCTTCCATTAAAATCTCCTGATGATTGAGGGAACCCCTCATGAAACAGTTCTGTAGAGATGAAGTAGTCTTGTGATTTTTCCCACACATACATATATATATGTATATATATATATATATATATATATATATATATATATATATATATATATATATATACACATATATCGTATATATATATATAGTATATATATATATATATAAATATATATATACGTATATATAAATATATGTATATACATATATATATATATAATATATATATAAATATATACACATATATATATATATATATAAATATATATATATACACATATACATACATATATATACATATACATACATACATATATATACATATACATACATACATACATACATACACACTGCATGGCGCGGTTGGGAGAGTGGCCGTGCGCAAACCAAGGGTCCCTGGTTCAATCCCCACCTAGTACAAACCTCGTCACGTCCGTTGTGTCCTGAGCAAGACACTTCACCCTTGCTCCTGATGGGTGATGGTTAGCGCCTTGCATGGCAGCTAACTCCATCAGTGTGTGAATGTGTGTCTGAATGGGTGAATGTGGTAGTGTCGAAGCGCTTTGAGTACCTTGAAGGTAGAGAAGCGCTATACAAGTACAACCCATTTGAAATTAATTTGTATGTAGACAAATGACTGTCAAAAACAAAACACCACCAAAGCTATCTAGCTTTTTTTCTCACAACTTTGTCTCTCTGTCGTTAGCTAGTTATCTTACAAGCTTACAAAGGAGAGTAGCAGTCCGCATCCTCCAGAAATGCTACTGCATCACAGACGTACTGCAATGAAAAGCAAGGTCAGTGCTTCCATACTTTCAATCTTTTCAACTGTGATTTTGCAGCACTGTAGCCACAGCCATTTTTGTTGTCCTGTTTTTCCTGGACATTGATGGCGCTAACATGCGCATGTGTGTTTCCACCTGGAAAAACACGAGTGATGACATCACGACTATTATTGACAAACTATAACGTCAATTTTTGGCGACCAATCGTTGCACCCCTGACGCAGCATTAAGGAGTGGTAAAAGGTAGTAGTAAAAGTAGCATAACTATGTGAGCTATTGTGCTAACATTATACTTTAACACCAACATTATGCTAGGTTAGCCTATTCGCTGAAGAACAAAAAGAAATAAATCAAACATGTTAACAGCTGACTGACAGATAGTGGGGAAAGGCTGTATTTCAGGATGTGCTGCAAAGCCTGTGGAGGTAGGTTTTCTCTCTTTATTACAATACCTGAAAAACATTTGAGATCCTCTTCTCTCACAAGTGGCCCAAACAAATAAGGGAGATTATTACAATAACTGTACTGCCAAAAGTATCTGGCCACCGATCCAAATGATCAGAATTAGGTGTCCTAATCACTTGGCCCAACCACAGGTGTATACAATTAAGCACTTAAGCATGGAGACTGTTTCTACAAACATTTGTGAAAGAATGGGGCTCAGTGATTTCCAGCGTGGAACTGTCATTGGATGCCACCTGTGTAACAAATCCAGTCGTGAAATTTCCTCACTCCTAAATATTCCAACGTCAACTGTCTGTTTTTTTTTTTTTAATAAGAAAATGGAAGAATTTGGGCCCGCCTTCCCCCCAAATGCAGCTGAGATAGGCTCCAGCTCTCCTCCCCCTGTCACCCCGAAGGGGACAAGCGGTAGAAAATGAATGGATGGATGTTCATCAGTCAACTCATTGGTGTTAATTTTCAATCTATCAGGATTAAATATATATATATAAAATTCAAATTACAGGGTGTTATGTAGTTTGCTCATTTTCCTCAACTGATGCACTAACATAATGTGGTTTATTCTTTTTTTTAACATATGTAGTATAATCTACAACGATACAAAGGATTGCTATTGCGACATCTAGAGGACACATTTAGAACAGCAGTTTGTTTCATTCAAAAAGTTTGGCTCATTTTTATACTTAGCAAACTTGTTCCCAAACTCAGCAAGTCAGCCACAAAGTGGTTGGCCAAATAAATTGACAGAGGCGGTCAGCGGATGCTGAAGCGCATTGTGCGAAGAGGTCCCCGACTTTTTGCAGTCAGTTGCTACGGAGCTCCAAACTTCATGTGACCTTCTAATTAGCCCACGTACAGTACGCAGAGAGTTTCATGGAATGGGTTTCCATGGGAGAACAGCTGCATCTAAGCCATATATCACCAAGTCCAACGCAAAGCGTCGGATGCAGTGGTGTAAAGCACGTCGTCACTGGACTCTGGACGAGTCTGGGTTTGGAGGTTGCCAGGAGAATGGTACATTTTGGACTGCATTGTGCAGTGTGTGAAATTTGGTGGAGGAGGAATTATGGTGTGGGGTTGTTTTTCAGGAGTTGGGTTTGGCCCCTTTGTTCCAGTGAAAGGAACGTCAAATGCTTCAGGATACCAAAACATTTTGGAAAATTTCCAAAAGGCAGACTGTCATCATATTGAACCCTATGGGTTAGGAATGGGATAGCACGTCAAGTTCATATGTGAGTCAAGGCAGGTGGCCAAATACTTTTGGCAATATAATGTATCTTAAGTTGTGTGCTTATAAACAGGCTGTTGGGACACATTAGAACGTTTGCATAATATTGTCTAAATGCAGTCACAAACATCACATCCCTCATGGCGCCTGCGATGAGAGAACAACAAGGCTCGTCAAACGGGCCACGCCTACTGTACAGTAACTGCCTGGAAGTGAAGTGATGCCTCGCCATATGTCACATGACACAAGCCACCGCTGCATGCATGTTTGTGTCTCAACTATAACAAACATGCAAAGACGAGCCTCACTGCAGCAACATGAAACAAAGTGTTGTTGTTTTCTGCCCAATGCTTACTTTCCTAGATGGCTCAGAGATAGCACTGAATAAATTAGTTTGGGATCCTAACGAGGTCTCAACACACATGAAGACCACACAAAACAAATAAACAGCCTCGATTTCCTAGAAGTTTTTGAACAAGCTCCAATGAATGTTTTCCAGCGATTTTTCCCCCCTCCCTACAGAATCTGCTTACTTAAAACGCCCGTCCCTGCTTTTAGGCTGCACATAAACAAATTCTAGAGGTGTGTCCCTCCTCCGCCAATGGTGGCTCAGCCCGGCTGTTGCAACGGGACGCTCTTATTGGCTCTGTGCGTAGCTTCTTTTTTTTCTGTTGAACGGCAGTTGTTGTTTTGCTGCCGTCTCCGTTTTCTGCAAGTCGTCACAGTGATGGATGGGGGAAGTAAAGAGGAGGCCCAGGCATAAATAGGCTCTGAGTGCTTGCCCACAATTAGGTGGGGGATAATCTCAATTTCACAAGTGTGTGCCGCGGCTGTAGTGTACACATTGAATTACACAAGAAACATGCACAACATTCACATGCTCTTTAGTGCCTTCTTTCAACCCCCGATTTCTCTGTTTCCTCACCCCTAAAACATGCACGCGCAGGCCCACACGCACAAACAGCACTTTGTTTCTTTTCACATAAACACCAAACACATCCTCCCTTCGCTCCCATTCTCAGACGCGCATGCATACACATGCTGATTAATGTCAGGTCACAGGGTGTGGAGTCTTGGCAATCAAGCTGGTAAACAACACAGGACCAATGCAGCGCTATTTTCTAGATTTCTGCGAAGTTCCTGAGCATCCCGGGAAAACCGCAGCAAGTCCCGAAACAAAGAAAACATTACTGTTTGTTTTCCTCCCACTCTTGAAAAGTTAACCCAGCGTTTATTGCTTACTCAAGCGCACACAACTCCACTTAGGTTAAAAAGTGGATAGATAGTCATGGAAGATAGTGGAACACTTCTGCAACAATACTTGCTATGGCAGAAAACAGCAAAAAAACAAGTAACATTGAATGCATCAACCAGAGACACTATCAACCAACAACAATGGAGGAGCTTGAAACATAAAGAGACTATTTGTATTCAAGTGGAGACCTAGGGCAGCAAGAAAACCGAGACAGGAGTAGAATATTCGAGGGTTGTAAAGCACTGAAGAACAACGGCGGTTAGAGTCAGCTGGTATGCTTGGAACGAGGTAGCTGCATTAGTGAACAATAACAATGAAGAAGGGTTTCCTATATTCACTTCTCAGCCTCAGGAGACTAATTGAATCCAAGAGGCGACTAAGGGCAGGAAGAAAACAGAGCACTGCAGAAAAAGGAGATGAGGAACAGGTGAGCCAATGTTATAGTGTTTATTTTTGTTAAAGTTAAAGTTCGTTATAGTTAAAGTACCAATGTTTGTCACACACACACTAGGTGTGGTGAAATTTGACCTCTGCATTTGACCCATCCCCTTGATCACCCCCTGGGAAGTGAGGGAAGCAGTGGGCAGCGCACGAGAATCATTTTTGGTGAATTAACCCCCAATTCCAACCCTTGATGCTGAGTGCCAAGCAGGGAGGCAATGGGTCCCATTTTTTTATAGTTTTTGGTATGACTCGGCCGGGGTTTTGAACTCCCAACCTACCGATCTCAGGGCGGACACTCTAACCACTAGGCCACTGAGTAGGAATCCAAGAGGCAACTAAGGGCAGGAAGAAAACAGAGCACTGCAGAACAAGGAGTTGAGGAACAGGTGAGCCAATGTTATAGTGTTTATTTTTGTCATTTCTAGCTGAAGTGTTACAATGTTTAATCTACCAATGGTTTACATCGCCCTTGGCTTGCTTGAAACTAGGTACTATACAAGGTACTAGTACCTCATAAGTTTCTCAAAAAGGCTCATTAGGTCTTCTTATTCATATAGTTTTTTAACTTTTATTGTAATCAGACCATATTTTGAGTATAATAGAATTAATCTTGACCTGGTAGAGAAGTAAAGATTCCATCTAAAATATTGAAAATATGGTCAAATACAAGAAAAGTTGAAAAAGTACCTCATAAGACAGGGATGTCAAAGTCGAGGCCCACGGGCCGGATCTGGAATAAATTATCTATGGCCCCCGAGGATGATATTTAATTAATATTAAGTAGTAGTAGTTGATCATATTACGCCTATACTGGCTCACCTGCACTGGCTTCCTGTGCACTTAAAATGACACTTTAAGGTTTTACTACTTGCGTGTAAAATACTACACAGTCGAGCTCCATCATATTTTTCTGATTGTATTGTACCATATGTCACGGTAAGATATCTACCTTCAAAGAACTCCGGATTATTAGTGATTCTCAGTGCCTAAAAAAAATTTGCAGGCTATAGAGCGTTTTCTATTCGGGCTCCAGTATTCTGGAATGCCTTCCCAGTAACAGTTAGAGATGCTACCTCAGTAGAAGCATTTAAGTCCCATCTTAAAACTCATTTGTATACCATATTTTTCCGAGTATAAGTCACATTTTTTGGGGAAATTTATTTGATAAAACCCAACACCAAGAATAGACATTTGAAAGGCAATTTAAAATGAATAAAAAATAGTGAACAACAGGCTGAATAAGTGTACGTTATATGACCCATAAATAACCAACTGCGAACGTGTCTGATGTGTTAATGTAACATGTTATGGTAACAGTCATTCAAATAACTATAACATATAGAACATGCTCTACATTTACCAATCAATCTGTCTAATTGCTAAATCTCATTAAATCTTATACGTGTAGTCTCTTACGTGAATGAGCTAAATAATATTATTGGATATTTTACGGTAATGTGTTAATAATTTCACACATAAGTCGCTCCTGAGTATAAGTCGCACCCCTGGCCAAACTATTAAAAAAAAACTGCGACATATAGTCGGTAAAATACGGTACTCTAACCTTTAAATAGACCCACCTTTTAGACCAGTTGATCTGCAGTCTCTTTTTTGCTCTGCCCCCCTCTCCACGAAGGAGAGGCTAGATCCACTATAGACTGGACTCTCACACTATTATGCTAGATCCATTGCACCCAGCGTGGGGAGGTCCCCACATCTGCGGTCCCTTCCAAGGTTTCTCATTGTTATCCCTTTGGGTTGAGTTTTTTCTTGCCCTGATGTGGGATCTGAGCCAAGGATGTCATTGAGCCTCATGCAGCCCTTTGAGACACTCATGATTTAGGGCTATATAAATAAACTTTGATTGACTTTGATTGATTAGTATTAGAACCGGCCCGCAGGCGACAGCCGCCTGCTTTGAAGGAAGTTTGTTTTTGTCTGTGAGCCTGTTGAAAAATGTTTTCACTTAAAATTAGAGCCATACAAAAATGTTGGATTATTCATTTAGTCATTAAAAAAGATACAGTACACTGTGTTAGGTCTTGGTTCAATAGGTTATGTGCAATCATTTTAATGTGTTTGAATAAATATTGAACCAGTCCGGCCGTCGGCTTGTAGTAAATTTGTTTTTTGGGCCCTCTGATGTATTTGACTTTGACATCCCTGTCATAAGACCTGGTAGGACCTTGTTTCGCTATGCTAATGAAGTTCGCCTTAATGCATGGGCTTACCTAGGCAGAAGGCCAGGGTACCTCACCATTGCAGGGGTCCACAATTTTGACAGCGGAATATAAATGATTGGTGTTTATAGCGGTCAATCACACAGTGTCGTTTCCTGTAGCTCTTGTATAGGCTCTCTCTAGGCTTTGTTGTATTTTTCTGCTTCTAAGAGCGGCGGGCGAACCCAGCATGCTGACTACTGAGCTAAACGTACAGGCAATCTCCAATATCGCCAGCACAATTCTTGAAGGTGACTGGCCTCTGCTATACTCGCACTGATGTGAATGCGCTTGTTACAAAGAAGATGTATTCATCAAGAAAATAATTTTTAAAATGGATAATATTTTTGCATTGTTGCCTTTCTGCTGAGTAAAATCTTTCAAACTGTTAGGTTAAGGCGGCCCTGATGCTGAGTACTGGATTTGAGTAAAAATGTTATGGTTTCTTCACCAAGTTGAATGAAAATCTCACATATGGAAGGTGTGAACATGCGGGGGTGGCGATGTCAGAATGTTTTGAATGGTCATCTTTACACACCTGCCTTCAGAAACGCACAGATACGTGCAGTATTTCACAGCGGTTCCTTGTTTCAACAATTTTATGTGCCGTTCTTCACCCATGTAAATAGACATCCTGTTTGACCCATATTCCAAACTGGAGGAAAAATGTGATGATCATTGATTATAATACCAAATACATAATTAGCATTTAACAAACGCCACGATTTTCTCTTATCAGTTATGTTCAGCTAACAATTTTTAAGTTTTCTTTTATTACGACATACCCATTTCGCATTGGGTGTGTTTAACATGCGAGTTTTAACCTACAAACCCCATTTCCATATGAGTTGGAAAATTGTGTTAGATGTAAATATAAACGGAATACAAAGATTTGCAAATTCTTTTCAACCCATATTCAGTTAAATATGCTACAAAGACAAAATATTTAAAGTTGAAACTGATAAACATTTTTTTTTTGCAAATAATCATTAACTTTAGAATTTGATGCCAGCAACACGTGACCAAGAAGTTGGGAACGGTGGCAATAAATACTGATAAAGTTGAGGAATTGTCATCAAATATTTATTTGGAACATCCGACAGGTGTGCAGGGTAATTGAGAACAGGTGGGTGCCACGATTGGGTATAAAAACAGCTTCCATGAAATGCTAAGTAATTCCCAAACAAGGATGGGGCGAGAGTCACCACTTTGTAAGCAAATTGTCGAACAGTTTTAGAACAACATTTCTCAACGAGCTATTGCAAAGAATTTAGGGATTTTCCCATCCACGGTCTGTAAAATCATCAAAAGGTTCAGAGAATTAGAGAAATTACTGCACGTAAGCGATGATATTACGGACCTTTGAGCACTCAGGGGGTACTGCATCAAAAACCGACAGTGTGTAAAGGATATCAGCCCATGGGCTCAGGAACACTTCATAAAACCACTGTCAGTAACTACAGTTGGTCGCTACATCTGTAAGTGCAGGTTAAAACTCTACTCTGCAAAGCAGAGCCCATCTATCAACAACACCCAGAAACGCCGCCGGCTTTGCTGGGCCAGAGCTCAACTAAGATGGACTGATGCAAAGTGGAAAAGTGTTCTGTGGTCTGACGAGTCCACATTTCAAATTATATTTGGAAACTGGACGTGGTGTCCTCTGGAACAAAGAGGAAAATAACCATCCGGATTGTATAGGTGCAAAGTTCAAAAGCCAGCATCTGTGATGGTATGGGGGTGTATTAGTGCCCAAGGCATGGGTAACTTACACATCTGTGAAGGCACTATTATTGCTGAATGGTCCATACAGGTTTTGGAGCAACATATGTTGTCATCCAAGCAACGTTATCATGGACGCCCCTGTTTATTTCAGCAAGACGATGCCAAGCCATGTGTTACAACAGCGTGGTTTCATAAAAAAAGAGTACGGGTACTTTCCTGGCCCGCCCGTAGTCCAGACCTGTCTCCAATCGAAAATGTGTGACGCATTATGAAGCATAATATACGACAGCAGAGACCTTGGACTGTTGAACGACGAAGCTCTATATAAAACAAGAATGGGAAAGAATTCCACTTTCAAAGCTTCAACAATTAGTTTCCTCAGTTCCCAAATGTTTATTGAGTGATGTTAAAAGAAAAGGGGATGTAACACAGTGGTGAACATGCCCTTTCCCAACTACTTTGGCACGTGTTGCAGCCATGAAATTCTAAGTTAATTATTATTTGCAAAAAAAAAATAGAGTTTATGAGTTTGAACATCAAATATCTTGTCTTTGTAGTGCATTCAATTGAATATGGGTTGAAAAGGATTTGCAAATTATTGTATTCAGATTATATTTACATATAACAATTTCCCAACTCATATGGAAACAGGGTTTGTAGATGGTTGAGCGACGATTTTGGATAAGGCTTGGAAGAATGGCAGCCTAGTAGGATATGTTTGTCAACGAGTGAGTGTGTTGGGCCAGCTGAAAGGCAAGATAACTTTCCAATGTCCAGGTCAGCTGTGATTCTACTTAATGGAAAATTTCGTCCATTTATCGTAGGGGAGACAACGACAGACTAAGAAAAACAGCGAATGCATTTGGACTGGCAAAGCAGACCATCAGTTATTGTGCGCGATGTATGTCGAGCGATTACTCAACGTCAGGTTTTGTACTCCATAACTATTGTGAAGCCTACAAGCACAATGCCCTGAACAGATATCTATGACTGCCGTAAAATGTTCTTTATCACATTGTTTACTTTCACACGTCCACTAAAGATATGATTAATGTATGATGGCTCAGGTGTGATTCACTACAATAGGGCTAGTCTAACAGCTGCTGATGGTGAGGCAAGCAAAGTTTACTGTTAAAAGTAATGTGGCAATAGTCTACATTGAAACACAGGGAAAGGATACACTTCCAGGTCAGAGGTGATTATGACACGCGCATTTTTTTCGCGCATGCGTACTAGGTCGCGTTGTGCCGGCGGGCAGAGGGGGTCTTCAACGACCATTGTGTGTGTGTGTGTATATGGATAAGGATAGGTGGGATATACCCTGGATAACCTTTGTGTAGAAGGGGTCTAATTTAGTGCATAGAAACATAGTGATTGTCACGCTGGCAAAAAGACAGACCAAGAAAGCCAATCAATCAGCTAACAGGAGGTCAAAAAGAGACTAGCTTCAGTCTGAACGGCTGTTTTCCACCTGACGCTAGTGCTTGACTTGTCTCCATTCAATAGTATAACATTATTTTTGGCCTTTAAAAAGTGCGGCGTACATGTCCCCCCTGCCGCTCTCCCCCACAAGTTACGACCATGCAATGTTTCGTAGAGAACGACTACAGCTCTCACCGTAGCTCGCAACGCAGACAGGATAGAAAAGACAAACAGAGCCGCCTTGTATTTCCGCCAAGGGACACTGCAAAGGAAAATAAGCAAAGCCTCCATAAAGATAAGCAAACACCAGATGTCCAATGAAGACAGAGAAAGTTTGTTTAAATAGTGATTGGCAAGAAATTTGACCTATTTCGGTTGAATTATAGCGTCTTCTTTCCGTAAATAACACCTCAACATGGAGTTGTTATGCAAGTTACCGGCCATATTTGCTTTTTCCTCCTTACGTAGCATGAAGTAAATATGACAAGGAGGTGCTACTGGACTTTCTCCCTTCCCCTTGCGTCTTTCCTGATGTCAGATGACCAATCAGCACTTATTTTCAGAAGCGAATATCAAGGCTGCATGTTAGAAAATCGTATTGAAGATAAGCTGTCTGTGTGACTCAGGTGTATATTTTGTGTTTGGTTGTTTGACGGCCCTTACGTGACAGATTTTCCTACTGTTTACTGCAACAAGGTTGGATGCAAAGGAACCTATACACAAGAACAGGCCAGGCATGTGAAGCAGCAAGCACTGACTAATCACACAGCGTGCAGAGAAGAGTTTTTTGTCCCATCAATCTCTACCTAGCCTAAAAATATCCCTCCGTGAGAGTGTCGCCAAGATTAATATCAAATGTTTTGAAAAGAATCAGTAAATAGTGTGCTCTTTTTCCTCAAACTATTGCAGTCCTGACATGTTTTGATTGCGTTTTTTTCTCTTCACCGAAAGAATGCATTGTTTTCAAACCTTTCCTCATACAAACCCCGTTTCCATAGGAGTTGGGAAATTGTGTTAGATGTAAATACAAACGGAATACTATGATTTGCAAATCATTTTCAACCCATATTCAGTTGAATATGCTACAAAGACAAAATAAACTGATAAACATTTTTTTTTTTTTGCAAATAATCATTAAATTTAGTATTTGATGCCAGCAACACGTGACAAAGAAGTTGAGAAAGGTGGCAATAAATACTGATAAAGTTGAGAAATGCTCATCAAACACTTATTATTACTAAGTTTGAACATCAAATATACTGTCTTTGTAGTGCATTCAACTGAATATGGGTTAAAAGTGATTTGCAAATCATTGTATTCCCAACTCATATGGAAACAGGGCTTGTATTTAGATCTTTGTCTAATGCGCTCTTAGGCCTCAAGAGATTACACTTGGGATTTCAAACAGGGGCTCAAACTTGTTAATCGACATTCGCATGCTGCCTCTGTTAGTATTGTTTTGCAGCCGTATTTGTTATTGTTATTTCCTTTCCATAGGAGTGACTCTTTAATGATGATAACAATACCCAGAACTTCTTTATGAGTACCAAACTGTTTTTAGGGATGGGAATCTTTTCAAATTTGAACCGTATCACAACTGTACCCACTTTCGGTACTTTTGTGTTAATTGTCTCATAAAATCATATTTCTCAATGTAATATTTAATAATGACAACTTTGCTGTCCAATTGTTATACTTTGTTTTCTCATTAGATTTTTAAGTGTCATTTGCAAATATTACATAGTAGACATTGTATGCAGTTGCAATTCCACTTTACATTTATTTAGGAGTTACAATGCATTTCATAATGATTGTAAACGATCGGCAAATTTCCCCAAAAAAGTGTGGTTAACCTTTGAGGAAAAAGAGCTTGTATGGTCCAAATAGAAATTGCATGATTAATCTAAGTGTGTATATAATTAATGCAATATGTTTAGTGATTAATCACGTCAGTTAAGTCGTTAATTTTGACGTTCCTATTTGCTAAACATCTTTAAATAAAACCGGTAGCTCTTAAAAACTGCCAGGCAGCCATAGACATGGCAGATGTAAGTTTAATAATTTTTGGTATTTAGTGTATCGGCTAACCTAACATTATGTTGCTATTTCAATGCAACGTTAGCAATGCAGCTCACATATGCTAGTGTTGCTAACATTTATGTCCTCCGGTCCCACTGCCTTATGTTATTTTGTTGTATGTGATACTGTATATGACATCTAAAATGGTAAATAGAAGTGCATTTAAGTACAGTATTACAGAGTATATGTAAAATGTGGCTTAAGTGCACAAAAGTGCTTCTTGGAGACACTACAAACAGGCTCATTAGCATTAAAGCTACATACACACACAATGGCATGTTTTTAAATACAGTATTACAGAGTATATGTAAAATGTGGCTTAAGTGCACAAAAGTGCTTCTTGGAGACACTACAAACAGGCTCATTAGCATTAAAGCTACATACACACACAATGGCATGTTTTTACTGAGGCTTACTAATTCCAGCTTATTTTGGCCAACACTCTTTAAAATACTAACCTGAATCTCGACAGATCCTTGTAGTTCGCTGAGCTCCACACAAAGATCTGGGATCGAGGGCATTGCAAACTCCTTTAAGATAGCAAAATAATATGAACCAATCAGGATCGCCGGGCAGGATTTCATAGATGTGACGCAGCGTCGAAGCGACTGTTTGATTCAAACAACAATGGTGGCACGCAGCGAGGAGTCGTGTGCTGACATTGATTCTTCATATTTTCTCTGCACAAACGACATTGATCGTCTACTGACATTGCTGCGCTGTTTCAGTAAAAGTTCTCTAACTTTTCGCTGTGTCGTTATCTAATGTCGGCTGATCTGTTTTGGATTTCCCGGCGTCGCTCTCAACAGCGTCACTGGTTGATTTCGATGTGAGTGGTTGAAGTCGCATGTCATTCAAGATAACGGAAAAGTGGTTTATCCAATCACATACAATCATTTCTTTTTTACAAGGCCCCGCCTTCTGAGATACATCTCCTATTGAGAAGTCCCAGATCCTTGTGTGGAGCTAATCAAACTACAAGGATCTGGCGAGAGTCAGGTTATTAAAATACACTATTATGGGATCCCTTACACTTCAAATATACTATGATGGCGAAACACTGAAGTGTACTTTTTAACCAAAAAGAAACCAGAAGTCAAAAATTGGCCCAAAGTTAAAAATTGTTCAATTTTTATTCAAAAAACTGAGGCATCTATGTCATCCAGACTGGTGAGGTCACAGATCCTATACTTACACTATAGGCCAAAGTGAACAAAATCAGATTTTTTTCCGTTAATTTATTTTTTCTCACTGACTATTTGGATTACAAGTAAAATGTGATCTTAATCAGGCTCAAGTATAAATGCCCACAGGCGTCAATGTGGCCTCGGCGTCACTTGCATGCAAAGTTTGATCAAGTAAAAACAAAGGAAGTTGACCAGATGCCGTACATGGAAAAGTAAGTCGCTACCACTGCTATGAAAAATAAAAGCCGCCATACCTTAAAAATGAGTTTGTTTGTTTTTTATGTGAAAAAAAATTAAAGTAATATAATGTATATAAAGTACATAGTGTAATATGTTTGGAAGGGTTCTAATCTTTTAATGGCTTTTAAGTAGAGGAGACGCGGACATCATTATCGTTATTTTTCAACTCACCTGTGTAAAAAACGTACGCAATGTACATAACATCCAAACAAATACGCCACAGCATACATGTCATTTACGGTCCTTCAACGATCGCTATTTCTTAAGAATAAAAGTATTTATCTTCATATGTACTACATTTAACCTATTATTTGCGCACTATTGGCTACAATGGCTAGTGATGCATGAAAAATGTTGCCGCCAAAAAGACTTTGACCACCAAAACAGTGCTGCAAAAACTGGATGTTGTGATGACGTATCCATTTCCACTTACGAAAGATAACGTAAAAGTCGTACTCAGGTCGCATTTCTCATTAGATTGAAGTAGGGCTGGGCTTATGGCTTTTTTTTTTAATATCGCGATATACGATACCCATCCATCCATTTCCTACCGCTTATTCCCTATATACGATACATATCTCGGTATTTTGCCTTAGCCTTGAAAGAACATTTGATACATATAATCACAACAGGATGATGATTTTATGTGTCTACATTAAAACATTTTTGTTCATACTGCATTAATATTTGATCATTTGAAACTTTAATGCAGAGAAGGAAATCACAACTAAGTCAATTTAGCAAAACTGTATTCATTAAACATTTATTAGAAGGTGACTTTTCAAATTATGCTACATATTAGCAGTAATGCTATTTTTGGTAGCAACGCTTGTGCCCCACACTTGACAAATTAAAGGCCTACTGAAATGAGATTTTCTTATTTAAACGGGGATAGCAGGTCCATTCTATGTGTCATACTTGATAATTTCGCGATATTGCCATATTTTTGCTGAAAGGATTTAGTAGAGAACATCGACGATAAAGTTCGCAACTTTTGGTCGCTAATAAAAAAGCCTTGCCTGTACCGGAAGTAGAAGCCGATGTGCGCGTGACGTCACCGGTGTGAGGGCTCCTCACATCCGCACATTGATTACAATCATAGACACCAGCATCTCGAGCAATTCTGACCGAGAAAGCAACAATTTCCCCATTAATTGGAGCGAAGATGAAAGATTTGTGGATGAGGATAGTGAGCGTGAAAGACTAGAAGAAAAAAAAAAACATAAAAAAGACGAGGGCAGGAGCAATTCAGATGTTAATAGACACATTTACTATGATCATTCTGGAAAATCCCTTATCTGATTATTGTGTTACTAGTGTTTTAGTGAGATCATAAAGTCATACCTGAAAGTCGGAGGGGTGTGGTGGCCGCCAGTGTCTCTGAGTGAAGCCATGGAGGAGCCAAGAAAGTCGCAGCTGTCTCTTTGACAGCTGCTGATGTTTACGGTAAGAGACAACTTATTACCACAATTTTCCCACTGAAACCTGCCGGTTGACATGTGGTAGAGAAACATGTTCGCTTGACAGCTCTGTTCCATATTAAAGCTTCACAACAAACAAAGAAACACCGGCTGTGTTTGTGTTGCTACGGCCGGCCGAATTACACCGCTTTCCACCAAATGCATTCTTCTTTGTGGTATCCATTATTAATTGAACAAATTGCAAAAGATTCAGCAACACAGATTTCCAGAATACTGTGTAATTATGCGATTAAATCGGACGACTTTTAGCCGTGAGTGGTGCTGGGATAAAATGTCCAGTACAACCAATAACGTCACAAGCACGCGTCAACATAAGCGTCATCATTCCGCGACGTTTTCAACATGACCGATCGCGGGAATTTTAAAATTGCAATTTAGTAAACTAAACCGGCCGTATTGGCATGTGTTGCAATGTTAAGATTTCATCATTGATATATAAACTATCAGACTGTGTGGTCGGTAGTAGTGGGTTTCAGTAGGCCTTTAAAGTTGTCTGTTCGACATATTCTCACTTGAAGCCGAACCACCGCCAGACATTGGACCCTGTGCTGTTTTTCTTGGGAATTAATTCTTCCTTCATTTGTTATCAGATTCGCACCTTTTTTCGCACCTTCACAACACTCCGCTAGCAGCACAGCTAACGTTAGCCACGCTGCTACCTCTCTGCTGGGCGAGGGCGTATACTTACTGTATGTGACGTATGACATGACAGTATGTGATGTATGTAAGAACCTGCGCTAACACTCTGTGAGAAGGAAACACAAGAAGGAGTGGGAAGAGCCTGTAGTGCAGGGGTCACCAACGCAGTGCCTGCGGGCACCAGCTAGCCCGTAAGGACCAGATGAGTCGCCCACTGGCCTGTTCTAAAAATAGCTCAAATAGCAGCACTTACCAGTGAGCTGCCTCTATTTTTTAAATTGTATTTATGTACTAGCAAACTGGTCTCGCTTTGCTCGACATTTTTAATAAGAGAGACAAAACTCAAATAGAATTTGAAAATCCACCCAAAAATATTTTAAAGACTTAGTCTTTAAACACAAGATGGCGGCGCCCGGAAGGGCTGTGAAATTGAGCTCTTGCTAAAGATGAAACATTTGGCAGAAATACCGGACAATTCTACAAACTTTATGGCTGGCTCACATCGTGGTCACTCCGTGATCACGTACGACCGCCAGACACTTCTGGATGTGGACATATCGGGCCGTTTTGGACTGATAGACGCGTGCTTGCTAGACCTGCTAACTAGCACGGGAATACTTCGCCGCCTACATCCAGCGGCTTGTGAAGCAGGGGAGTATAGTAGCAGCGGGGGCCGTCTACGGAGCAGACGCCAGCGGTGTGATCGGAAACGCGGATGCCGAGCGGGGCTAAAAACAAAGCAGAAGGCTAATCCCCACAGAACACCACTTCCCTCCATCCTGAAGCCGGATTTAAATGGAAGATGCGAGACTACTGGTCTGGGTAAGGAGTCAGCTAAATTAGAACACGTTTTTTCTGCTTCGATTGTTTCAGAGTTGGACATGAGTTCTACTGAGGTGGCTAACTATGATGCGTGCAGTTTATCAAAGCAACAAACAAACAATCGGAAAATTCCCGTCGTATCAATTCCTAGATATGGTCGTAATTATACTAAATGCACTGGGCATAATAAATACAACATTATTAATATTGCTACTACGGATAATTTGATCAAAAATTCCCTAAAACAGCCCACTACCTATAATATAGGTTTTTTAAACATAAGATCATTGTCTCCCAAAACGTTGTTAGTTAATGATATCATTAGAGACAACAATCTTAACCTCATCGGTCTCAGCGAAACCTGGCTTAAACCTAACGACTTTTTTGCGCTAAATGAGGCATCTCCTCCTAACTTTACACATGCGCATATTGCCCGTCCTCTTAAAAGGGGTGGGGGGGTCGCACTAATATACAACGAAAACTTTAACCTTAGTCCTAACATAAATAATAAATATAAATGGTTTGAGGTGCTTACTATGAGGTCCGTCACACCGCTGCCTCTACACCTGGCTGTTATCTACCGCCCTCCAGGGCCCTATTCGGACTTTATCAATGAATTCTCAGAGTTCGTTGCTGATCTAGAGACACACGCCGATAATATAATCATAATGGGGGACTTTAATATCCATATGAATACCCCATCGGACCCACCGTGCGTAGCGCTCCAGACTATAATTGATTGCTTTGGTCTCACACAAATAATAAATGAACCCACGCATCGCAACGGTAATACGCTAGACCTAGTGCTTGTCAGGGATATCACCGTTTCCAAAGTTACATTACTCCCGTATACTAAAGTATTGTCCGATCATTACCTTATAAAATTTGAGGTTCAGACTCATGTTCGCTAAGCTAATAATAATAATAATTGCTACAGCAGCCGCAACATTAATACGGCCACGACAACTCTTGCTGACCTACTGCCCTCGGTAATGGCACCATTCCCAAAGTATGTGGGCTCTATTGATAACCTCACTAACAACTTTAACGACGCCCTGCGCGAAACCATTGATAACATAGCACCGCTAAAGTTAAAAAAGGCTCCAAAAAAGCGTACCCCGTGTTTTACAGAAGAAACTAGAGCTCAGAAATTATTATGTAGAAAGCTGGAACGCAAATGGCGCACGACTAAACTTGAGGTGCACCATCAAGCATGGAGTGATAGTTTAATGACTTATAAACGCATGCTTACCTTAGCTAAAACTAAATATTACTCAAATCTCATCCACCGTAATAAAAACGATCCTAAATTTTTGTTTAGTACGGTAGCATCGCTAACCCAACAAGGGACTCCTTCCAGTAGCTCCACCCACTCAGCTGATGACTTTATGCAATTCTTTAGTAAGAAAATTGAAGTCATTAGAAAGGAGATTAAAGACAATGCGTCCCAGCTACAAATGAGTTCTATTAACACAGATACGATTGTATATACGGCGGATACTGCCCTCCAAAATAGTTTCTCTCGTTTTGAGGAAATAACATTAGAGGAATTGTTACAACGTGTAAATGGAATAAAACAAACAACATGTTTACTTGACCCACTTCCTGGGAAACTGATCAAGGAGCTCTTTGTATTATTAGGTCCATCAGTGCTAAATATTATAAACTTATCACTTTCCTCGGGCACTGTTCCCCTAGCATTCAAAAAAGCGGTTATTCATCCTCTTCTTAAAAGACCTAACCTCGATCCTGACCTCCTGGTAAACTACCGACCGGTGTCTCACCTTCCCTTTATTTCAAAAATCCTCGAAAAAATTGTTGCGGAGCAGTTAAATGAACACTTAGCGTCTAACAATCTATGTGAAACCTTTCAATCCGGTTTCAGGGCAAATCACTCCACGGAGACAGCCCTCGCAAAAATGACTAATGATCTATTGCTAACGATGGATTCTGATTCGTCATCTATGTTGCTGCTCCTCGATCTTAGCGCTGCTTCCGATACCGTCGATCATAATATTTTATTAGAACGTATCAAAACACGAATTGGTATGTCAGACTTAGCCCTGTCTTGGTTTAACTCTTATCTTACTGATAGGATGCAGTGCGTCTCCCATAACAACGTGACCTCGGACTACGTTAAGGTAACGTGTGGAGTTCCCCGGGGTTCGGTCCTTGGCCCTGTACTCCTCAGCATCTACATGCTGCCGCTAGGTGACATCATACGCAAATACGGTGTTAGCTTTCACTGTTATGCTGATGACACCCAACTCTACATGCCCCTAAAGCTGACCAACACGCCGGATTGTAGTCAGCTGGAGGCGTGTCTTAATGAAATTAAACAATGGATGTCCACTAACTTTTTGCAACTCAACGCCAAAAAAACGGAAATGCTGATTATCGGTCCTGCTAGACACCGACCTCTATTTAATAATACAACTCTAACATTTGACAACCAAACAATTAAACAAGGCGACACGGTAAAAAATCTGGGTGTTATCTTTGACCCAACTCTCTCCTTTGAGTCACACATTAAAAGCGTTACTAAAACGGCCTTCTTTCATCTCCGTAATATCGCTAAAATTCGCTCCATTTTGTCCACTAAAGACGCTGAGATCATTATCCATGCGTTTGTTACGTCTCGCCTTGACTACTGTAACGTATTATTTTCGGGTCTCCCCATGTCTAGCATTAAAAGATTACAGTTGGTACAAAATGCGGCTGCCAGACTTTTGACAAGAACAAGAAAGTTTGATCACATTACGCCTGTACTGGCTCACCTGCACTGGCTTCCTGTGCACTTAAGATGTGACTTTAATGTTTTACTACTTACGTATAAAATACTACACGGTCCAGCTCCATCCTATCTTGCCGATTGTATTGTACCATATGTCCCGGCAAGAAATCTGCGTTCAAAGGACTCCGGCTTATTAGTGATTCCCAAAGCCCAAAAAAAGTCTGCGGGCTATAGAGCGTTTTCATTTCGGGCTCCAGTACTCTGGAATGCCCTCCCGGTAAAAGTTCGAGTTGCCACCTCAGTAGAAGCATTTAAGTCTCACCTTAAAACTCATTTGTATACTCCAACCTTTAAATAGACTCCCTTTTTAGACCAGTTGATCTGCCGTTTCTTTTCTTTTTCTCCTATGTCCCACTCTCCCTTGTGGAGGGGGTCCGGTCCGATCCGGTGGCCATGTACTGCTCGCCTGTGTATCGGTTGGGGACATCTCTGCGCTGCTGATCCGCCTCCGCTTGGGATGTTTTCCTGCTGGCTCCGCTGTGGACGGGACTCTCACTGCTGTGTTGGATCCGCTTTGGACTGGACTCTTGCGTCTGTGTTGGATCCATTATGGATTGAACTTTCACGGTATCATGTTAGACCCGCTCGACATCCATTGCTTTCCTCCTCTCCAAGGTTCTCATAGTCATCATTGTCACCGACGTCCCACTGGGTGTGAGTTTTCCTTGCCCTTATGTGGGCCTACCGAGGGTGTCGTAGTGGTTTGTGTTGTGGTTTGTGCAGCCCTTTGAGACAGTAGTGATTTAGGGCTATATAAGTAAACATTGATTGATTGATTGATTGATTGTCTTCACTTGTCTAAATAAATTCATTTCTTTTTTTACTTTGCTTCTTATAACTTTCAGAAAGACAATTTTAGAGAAAAAACAACCTTAAAAATTATTTTAGGATTTTTAAACACATACCTTTTTACCTTTTAAATTCCTTCCTCTTCTTTCCTGACAATTTGAATCAGAGTTCAAGTATTTTTTTTAATTATCATTGTAAAGACTAATAAATATATTTTAATTTAATTCTTCATTTTAGCTTCTGTTTTTTTGTATTAGTGAAATATTTCTTCAAACTTATGATTAAAATTCCCCAAAAATATTCTGGCAAATCTAGAAAATCTCTAAAATCAAGTTTAAATCTTATTTCAAAGTCTTTTGAATTTCTTTTAAAATTTTTGTTCTGGAAAATCTAGAAGAAATAATGATTTGTCTTTGTTAGAAATATAGCTTGGTCCAATTTGTTATATATTCTAACAAAGTGCAGATTGGATTTTAACCTATTTAAAACATGTCTTAAAATTATAAAATTAATCTTAATCAGGAAAAAATTACTAATGATGTTCCATAAACTACTTTTTTATTTTTTTCAAAAAGATTCGAATTAGCTAGTTTTTCTATTCATTTTTTTTTCGGTTGAATTTTGAATTTTAAAGAGTCAAAATTGAAGATAAACTATGTTTAAAAATGTTATTTTAAATTTTTTCGTGTTTCCTCCTCTTTTAAACCATTCAATTAAGTGTTTTTTTCATCATTTATTCTCTACAAAAAACCTTCCGTAAAAGGAAAAAAAATGTACGACGGAATGACAGAAAGAAATACCCATTTTTGTATATATATATATATATATATATATATATATTATTTATTAAAGGTAAATTGAGCAAATTGGCTATTTCTGGCAATTTATTTAAGTGTGTATCAAACTGGTAGCCCTTCGCATTAATCAGTTCCCAAGAAGTAGCTCTTGGTTTCAAAAAGGTTGGTGACCCCTGCTGTAGTGTAATGCCCGCAGCTAAAAACAACTGTGTGAGAACGTATACTCGAATATTACGATATAGTCATTTTCTATATCGCACAGAGACAAACCCGCGATATATCGCATGTATCGATATATCGCCCAGCCGTAGATTGAAGTCAAATTTGAAAAAATCATATTTCAAATAGATTTGGACTACCTCCACATCTTTTCCAAATCTGATGGGTCAATATCAGTGCTTTACAGCATTTAAACTGTCAAAAAAATACCTGATCTGTGTCACTTGAGCTCAAAAATAAATAAATCTGATTTGGTAACCAGTGTAAACGGAGCTTCGAATGTAAATACTGATTCAGCTTGCTACTCACGACTGAGATAGAAAGGGAACAAAAAAAATAGGAGGCAAAACATATTAAGACATATTATGGCAGAATTAGGTCATGTGTTCAAAAAACGTAAACTAGACATGAGATATTTAGATACCTTCCAATTTTACTTGAAAATAAGAGCAGAGTTTACACAAGCCTGCATGTCAAGTATAACAGCTACTTGTTCATTGACACCCTGGCATTGTATTGCAGCCCCGATACCTGCAAAACATGTCAGCAAAGCACGACAACAATGCTCACATTGGAATGTGCGAACAGACACGAGAGTCGTGCGGTAATGCGCCGGAGGAATGTGCGAATGCAAATGGAGAATTACACCGGGAAGGTGTGATGCATGGCAATATTATGCAACAGTAAAAAACAAAAAACAAAAAAAAAAACGGTTCAAACACAAAGTAAAGATGTGTGAGAAAAAAAAAAACTGCGGTGAACTTGATTTGCACAAAGTTCCCGTTTTGGCCTTCTATTAAAATACGTTGAACTGCCAGCCCAAGAAAAAAGAGAAGCGAGTCAGCATTTCCTCTTTTATGCACCCGTCCTCTATCAGGTTAGACACGTGGTGTAATATAACTCACTCCTGTCACAGGATTGTCAGTTAAGATTATTATTCATAAACTTGAGTGCAGCATTGTATAAATGCTCCAATTAGGCCTGGGCGATAGATCGAGTTTGTAAGAGATATTAATATATTTTTAAACAAGATATGAATTAAGAAAATATCGTAACATCCATATAATTTATTTCTCGTTAAAATGACCAAACACCACGGCTTTGTTGTGTTCTTTGATCTCCCTGCTTCCCACAGACCTTCCTCCTTCCAAGACGCGCTTGCTTGTATAACAACATCCGTGATTGGTTGGTTGTTTACTATGATGAGTCATGATTGGTTGAGATTAAGGCAAAACATTAGAGACGGCCCAATCAGAGGAAAGATAGGGCGGGTCATGGAACCAGGAAGGGTTCCATGACCTATGAACTATGGACTGGACTCTCACTATTATGTTAAATCCACTATGGACTGGACTCTCACACCATTATGTCAGATCCACTATGGTCTGATGTGGGATCTGAACCGAGCATTTTCGTTTTGGATTGTGCAGCCCTTTGAGACACTCGTGATTTAGGACTATATAAATAAACATTGATTGATTGACTTTTTTTTTGTCATTTTAGAAATAATATTTTTTCTATTTTATTCATGTTATATAATTCTGTGCTACTTAAACAGTTTATTTTTGTGCTGTAAATACCCATCTTGACTAACTGGGTTAATAAAAGTGCCACTGACTGTTTACAGAACAGTTGTCATTCACTTCAATTTCAGTGAATCTCGTTAAAAAATGTATACTTTCACTGAAAAATATATCAAATATCGAGTTTAAGTAAATTTCGTCCATATCGCTCAGCCATAGCTCCAATAAACATTTCTATTCAATTCACCTTTAGGTCTCCTATGGTTGCTAATGAAATAATAACTAGTGTCTAATATAACAGGTGTGGTTGCACACAACCTTCTGATGTATTTTTAATAACTCCAAAAGATGGCTATAGCTGTATCATTAAAGTGGTCAGCATCCAGCCAGTTTTATCTACTGTACCTCTGCATGCGCTTTAAAGTGTCAGAGGGGCCCCTCAGCTGTTGGTGTGTTTGGTGCGTACTGTTTACTATGAACTATTGATGCTGACTGAGCAGTTTGCTCCTCACCGCTGTTCCAAAATCTGCTCTGCTGTTAATACATTTCTTGCCCAACACAGTAACAAACGACCGTGTGGTTAATACATTTTCTTTAACACGGTCTCATGCACTCCAAGTTATCACTAAATTCATAATATTGATTGATTGATTGAGACTGTTATTAGTAGATGGCACAGTACAGTACAAATTTCGTACAATTGACCACTAAATGGTAACACCCGTATACGTTCTTCAACTTGTTTAAGTCAGGGTCCACGTTAATCAATTCATGGTATATGGCAGGGGTAAGGAACCTATGGCTCTAGAGCCAGATGTGGCTCTTTTGATGACTGCATCTGGCTCTCAGATAAATCTTAGCTGACATAGGTTAACACGATAAGTAATGAATAATTCCCCTGGTAATCACAGTGTTAAAAATAACGTTCAAATTATAAAACATTCTCATGCATTTTAATCCAACCATCCATTTTCTATCGCACCTGTTCAAGAAGTTGCATTAATGGTAAGAAGAATTATATTTTTTATTGGTTAGCTTTAGAATAACAATGTTATTAAAAATTATAACAGACTTATTATAGTCTAAAAATGTTGGTCTTAAAAATGCACGCATTTAGTTATATGGCTCTCACGGAAATACATTTTGAAATATTTGGCTTTCATGGCTCTCTCAGCCAAAAAGGTTCCCGACCCCTGGTATATGGTATATCTCTCTGGCTTGAATTAATACCCGGTCCTCTTTGTGATTTAGTCAAATAAACACCCAAGCATTAAGTAGATCATTTACAGTCTATTCTGTGCATTTGATTCCCAGATTTATAACCCTAACCTTATTCCAGTGCTTTTTCAAAGGAAACCAAACGTACGCAGACTTTTGCTTCCCTTCGTCGGCGCAAGGAGTCGAGGTGAGAGCTGAACGACTGTGGGAACGCATCCCGCCCCCATAGTGCGAATCTGTCGCCCCCCTCTGACAAAAGGGTCTGTAACATAAACAACACATACACTTGAGCTCTCGGGACAATGCCACTGCCGAGAGCAGAGGACAAAAGCCACAATACCGCATGCTTAAATCAACATGGGAGCCCAGCCTGAGCCAGAGATGGCCAAAGCTTGAAGCAACACACGCACACACACACACACACACACGCACACACGCACACACGCACACACGCACACACTCTGCGAGTCAACGGGAAGTGATCAATCATGTGATGACACAGCTACAATATGTGCACGTCTCTACTAAATGCTATAGGGGAGTCAACATTACCAAAAATGACAAACTACAAACTTTCCAGAGTTGCACGATATTGTTGCAGCTGAGAAGGAGTATGTGTTCCCAATATTTCACATTCAGCTGTTTTGGGGAGTGTGCAGCCAATGTGGTTTGTTCCTAAATAGGGGCTGCAGGCCTGGACTTCAGCCACCAGACCAGCTTTTGTGACCTGATCTGCAGATGTGTATACATACACAGAACATGTAAACACATACACATACACACACACACACACACACACACACACACACACACACGCACACGCACACGCACACGCACACGCGCACACAGCTATTACAAACTACACACACACACACTCCCACACACAGAAGCTGGATGACAGCACAGGGACCAGGGCAAAAGGAAAATATTAAAATCATGTACAGCATGACCAGCATTTAGCTCCAGTGCATGGAAAATTCCCAACCCTATCAAGCAAAGGCAGAAGGCAGCAGGCCGGCTCCGAGCGCCCCCGTGTGGCCCTATTGTGCGCTGCAGTGTGTGTATATAAAGCCCTTAAAGACCAAGTATAACATTTGAGTCACTTTAAAGGCCACTGCAGAAGATCCAACATGTGTGCAAATTAACACCAGAGTCACTACCTAATAATGTACAAAGAACACATGGAATGCAAAAGCAATTAAAACATATATACAGTCACGATCAAAAGTTTACATACACTTGTGGAGAACATAATGTCATGGCTGGCTTGAGTTTCCAATCATTTCTACAACTCTTATTTTTTGTGATAGAGTGATTGGAGCACATACTTGTTGGTCACAAAAAATATGCATGAAATGTGGTTCTTTTTTTAATTTATTATGGGTCTACTGAAAATGCGACCAAATCTGCTGGGTCAAAAGTATACATATAGCAATGTTAATATTTGGTTATATGTCCCCTGGCAAGTTTCACTGCAAAAAGGCACTTTTGGTAGCCATCCACAAGCTTCTGGCAAGCTTCTGGTTGAATTTTTGATCACTCCTCTTAACAAAAATTGGTGCAGTTCAGCTAAATTTGTCGGTTTTCTGACATGGACTTGTTTCTTCAGTATTGTCTACATATTTAAGTCAGGACATTGAGAAGGCCATTCTAAAACCTTAATTCTAGCCTGCTTTAGCCATTCATTTACCACTTTTGACGAGGGGTTCTGCTGTGACAACTAGAAAACACACGAGCCTCCACCAGGAGGCAGTGTAGCAAACCCAGATGTAAAATATCTTTTGCACAATCAGCCTTTTCATATAAAGCCATAAAGCATGGGTGTCAAACTCTGGCCCGCGGGCCAAATTTGGCCCACCGTGTAATTTAATTTGGTCCTTGAGGCAATATCAAATTAACATTAGAGCTGGCCCGCCGGTATTATAACACCACATTCACCGCTAATACTCATACTTACTAACCCTCCCGACTTTTCTGGGAGACTCCCGAATTTCAGTGCCCTTGCCAAAAATCACCTGGGGCAACCCTTTTCCCGAATTTCTCCCGATTTCCACCCAAACATCATTGGGGACGTGCCTTAAAGGCACTGGATTCAACGTCCTCTACAACCTGTCGTCCCGTCCGCTTTTTCTCCATACAAACATTGTGCCAGCCCAGTCACATACTATATGCGGACTTAACACACAAACAAGTGAATGCAACGCATACTTGGTCAACCGCCATACAGGTCACACTGAGGGTGGCCGTATAAACAAACTTTAACACTGTTACAAATATGCGCCACACTGTGAACCCACACCAAACAAGAATGACAACCACATTTAGGGAGAACATCCACACCATAACACAACAGAACAAATACCCAGAATCACTTGCAGGACTAACTCTTCCGGGAAGCTACAATATACACCACCCGCTACCACCAAACCCCGCCAAGTTAATGTTGATATTTACATCAGAAAGCTGCAAATAGGAAAAAGGCATTACATTTTTTTATTTAAATTTTATTTAATATACCATTGATATTTTTAAATTATTATAATTATTATTTGAAAATCGATTTTGCATGTCACTATAAAGTTATACAAGCCTTGCTCGTTCAATATTCAATGCAAAACTTGTTTGGGTCCCTATTAAAAAGGTTAATTTGTTCAACATTGGCCCGCAGCTTTGTTCAGTTTAAAATTTTGGGCCACTCTCTATTTGAGTTTGACACCCCTGCCATAAAGGAATGGAACGACCTCACAACAAACTTGAAAAGTTAAAAAAATTACTCTTCATTTACAATTGAAGTTAAAAAGTGGCTTAGGAGCAATCAAAGCTGCTCACACGGTCACTAAGGTGGGCACTATATTCGACAGATCAACCTAATGTGTATTATATTCATCCATGATAGCATTTTTTGTTGTAAATTGTGAAGTGTGTGTGTTAAAATCATGGTTGTTCTTACAAATAATGACAGATGTGAACAGGAGCATGTATTGTCTTTGTGTGATGATGTAAATGATATTGGGTTGTATTGTATATTAAGTATGTGTCCATGAAAGGGCATTTTATGACTTTAATTAATTTGTTTATGTGATATAGTATGATTTCATTGTAATAATTTTATTGCATGATTTTTGTATCCCTCTAATTTAGGTAGCAGGGGGACTGCAGATGGAAATTTGCTATTTACCAGTAACCAGTAACGTGGTGGGAGTGGAGCTGGACTCTCTGGCTTTGGTGTCATAGAGGAGAAGTCTAGCAAAACTCCTAGCCATTATGGACAACACCTCCCACCCACCACACTCGGACCTTGCAGAGAGAATGAGCACGTTCAGTGGAAGGCTCAGACTCCCAAAATGCAACACGGAACGACACAGGAGGTCCTTCATACCGACAGCCATCAGACTGTATGATGCATGTTCCTTCTTGACTGTACTTAAATGTAGAATATATTTATATTATTCATATATTCTATATTATTTATATCATATATTATCTATTATTATTATTGTTTATTGTGAGCAAACTGTGGTGCTGAATTTCCTACAGGGATCAATAAAGTACTTTCTATTCTATTTAGCTATAATCTGGTGCAGAACATATCTGTCTTTGAGTTTAATGTTTCTGTGCATTGCCCCTTCAAGTAAAGACTAAACTAAACTAAACTGTATGGGGTCATTGTCCTGTTGGAACACCCAAGACCCAACCTCGGGGCTGATGATTTTAGGATGTCCTGAAGTATTTGGAGGTAATCCTCCTTTTTCATTGTCCCATTTACTCTCTGTAAAGCACCAATTCCATTGGCAGCAAAACAGGCCCAGAGAATTATACTACCAACACCATGCTTGACGGTACGACTGGTGATCCTGGGCTGAAAGGCCTCACCTTTTCTCCTCCAAACATATTGCTGGGTATTGTGGCCAAACAGCAAATTTTTTAGTTTCATCTGACATCACATGGACAAAGATAAGACTTTCTGGAGGATATTTCTGTGGTGAAACTTACCAAGGGACATGTAACCAAATATTAACATTGCTGCATGTATACTTTTGACCCAGCAGATTTGGTCACATTTTCAGTAGCCCCATGATAATTTTTTGTGACCAAAAAGCATGTCCTCCAATCACTTTTAACACAAAAAAATAAAAGTTGTAGAAATGTCTGGAAACTCAAGACAGCCATGACATTATGTTCTTTACAAGTGTATGTAAGCTTTTGACCATAACTGTAGGTGATTATCCTCGGGGTTGGTTGCACGGCAGGAAAAGACACACTCACTGGGACATATCAATGAAACCACTATGCTGCTTAAGTTATCTATTTCATAGAAGCAGATCCTTCTTTTTCTTTAATGATCGTAGTCGTGGCATTTAAATGACTTGGACCAGGCATGCAGCTGAAGTTCATCAGCCTGTCTCCACTTTCTGAGAATTTTACACAATATCACATTACTGCCATCTGCCTCACGCTTGGGGGACACGATTGAGGTTAAAGTTAACTCAAAGGAGCATGAGTAGTGTCCATCCTCAGTGTAGTGTCACGCGTCAACCGCACAGATGTAGCTAGTCCATTTTTATGTGGCATTAAGAAAGTTTGATCATATTACGACCATACTATATTTCCTGTGCACTTAAGATGCGACTTCAAGGTTTTACTACTTACGTGTAAAATACTAAACGGTCTAGCTGTATCTTATTTTGCTGATTGTATTATACCCTATGTCCCGTTCTAAGAACTCTGGCTTATTACTGATTCCCAAAGCCCAAAAAAAGTGTGCGGGCAATAGAGCGTTTTCTAGTCGGGCTTCAGTACTCTGGAATGCCCTACCGATAACAGTTAGAGATGCTACCTTAGTAGAAGCATTTAATTCCCATATTAAAACTCATGTATGCACCCTAGCATTTAATTATACCCCTTTTTGGACCAGTTGATCTGCATGTAGAGGTTATCTGGTAGACATGGATCAGTTTCCACGGAGGAAACTCTAGCTGTTCCAAGTCGGGACCCGGGGTGAACCATTGTTCTGCATCAGTAGGTGACGTCTCTGCACTACTGACTTTTTACATACATGAGGATCCCCTGCTGGCCCCACTATGGTCTGGACGCTCACATTATTAACCGTATTCACTCAGCATTCGTGTGTGTGTGTGTGTGTGTGTGTGTGTGTGTGTGTGTGTGTGTGTGTGATCCCATTAGGTTGAGTTTTTTCTTGTCCTGATGTCGGGATCAGTGATGTAGTTTTGGTTTGTGCTGCCCTTTGAGGCATTTGTGCTTGAGGGCTATATAAATCAACTTTGATTGATTGATTCATAGAAGTGTGGCGTAATAATGACATGGATCCGGCTGTACTGTGAAACCAAAATAATATGTATTCTAATGCATTTTTTTTATTGGCTGAGATAGGCACCAGCGCCCCCCGCGACCCCAAAGGGAATAAGCGGTAGAAATGGATGGATGGATAAAAAAAAGAAATGGAAAAATATTAGTCTGTTCCAGAATCAAGCAATCACCATCATAATTTTGATTAAAAAGTACCAATGATTGTCTCAGACACACGCACACACATTGTGGTGAGATTATCTTCTACATTTGACCCATCACCCTCACCCCCTTGGAGGTGAGGGGAACAGTGGGCAGCAGCGGTGGCCGTGCCCGGAAATCATCTTTGGTGATTTAACCCCCAATTCCAACCCTTGATGCTGAGTGCCAAGCAGAGAAGTAATAGGTCCCATTTTTATACTCTTTGGTATGACTTGGCCGGGGTTTGAACTCACGACCTACCGATCTCAGGGCGGACACTCTAATCACTCATTAACTATACACTCAATTAGAAGTGCATTTGTAAATTGTTGAGGTTCCTGCCAATGTTCCCTCTTTTCATGTGTGTGAGCAAACGCACAAACTCCCTGAGCATTCAGTGGAGCACATGTGAGCCATATCAGACGTGCATACTGTGGCCACACCAGCGCCACACCTGTCCCAAACCTGACATCATAACAATTTAAATGTTTTATTAAAATAATTTTCTGATATAAGTGATTTTGCCCTCTTACAATGACAATAACAAAAAAAACATGTTTTTCATGAACTATGTGCTAGTATTGTATGTCTAGCTGCGGGTCCTGCATTTAAAAGAAATGTTACCCCTTTCAGAGATTACATTTAGTTCCTGTAACTTTCTGTCTGTAAAATATGTATTTTAATTAGCATTTATGAAATCTAGTGACAATATTTCATGAATAATATCCTTAGATTAACATTCTTAATAAATGGCAGTAAAATAAGCACACATCTGATTGAGGAGTAAGTGTGTTACAACCTGGCATTTACAGATTGTGTGGCGTTGGGGTTGTCCGACTTTTTGTGTGGCCATAAACGCAACACTGGCTAAGTGCAATGAGTGCTTGTGTTGGTGCAGGTCAGAGAGCGAGCGGCTTCTGTTGAAACGACGGATGACAAAGTTGGTTTAAGCCTGGTTTGTATGGCAGAAAATTACCAGTTTTTATAGATAAAAGTTTTTTTTACCCATGTTTTGGTGTGGTTACAAACAGTTTTGCTCAATAACGTGATTGATGGAATTCCTGTCCGTAAAATGTCTCGACAGACAATAATTGAACTGTGTTGATAAAGATTGTTTTATTCATCGGGGCCACTCTTGTTGTCACTTGTCACTCATAGAGGTGCTTTGCAAAATCATACAGAATAAATTGTAATGTGCTTATTTTGTTTAAAGTTCAGATGGGATTTTTGATTTTCTGCGCGGCATTAATTTGCTGTGCGCAGAGGACGCGTGAGCAGTGCGCAATTGCGCAGGCGCGAACCTTAGAGGGAACGTTGGTTCCTGCATATTGTAAACAAACAAGTATAGATGTGCATCCATCCATCCATTTCCCACCGCTTGTCCCTTCCCCAGCTGCATTCAGGCGGAAGGCGGTGTACACCCTGAACAAGTCGCCACCTCATCACAGGGCCAACACAGAAAGACAGACAACATTCACACACCAGGGACCATTTAGTGTTGCCAATCATGTTTTTGGAGGTGGTAGGAAGTCGCATTCACGGGTAAAACATGCAAACTCCACACAGAAAGATCCCGAGCCCAGGATCGAAGTCAGGACCTTCGTGTTGTGAGGCACATGCACTAACCCGTTCCACCGTGCTGCTGTTGCATGTGTTGGCAAATAAGGACAACAAGGCAATGAATATTAATGTAAGCTGACTCCTCTTCTCCTGAACCACTGCACATCAAAAGGGTTAAAAAAAAAGGTCCAAACATGCACCCCCACTGTGTTGCCTGTGCTATTTTTTTTATGACAAATACATAAAGACTTAGTGGCTCTTCAAAAGTGGAATTGACTGAATTTCCTAAACAGCTCAATGCGCTCAGAACACCCACTGTAATTCAACAATTTTTCGGGCGAATCACCGTCAAAAGACCTTTAAGGAATTGACAAGCATATGCATATCACGTGCAGAGCGTAGGAGTCCGCAAACCATTGGAGTGCCCTGTTTTGCGTGAAGAAGCGCGTGTAAAATGTCAATTAATGGATGACAAGGCACTTCATGTGAAATATTACTGCAAACAATTGAGCATAGGTGTGTCAAATTTGACCATGATGTGTTGAAAAACATGGCCGCCGGCCCGCCATCAAGTACAACATCCATAAGTCTCTGACCATTTCTTTAATGATTAGAAGCATCAATCATCAAGGCAAGCAAAGCACAGGTGTGATTAACAACATTAATAATGGTTCCATTCCATTAGTAACCCAGTAAAGCATGTCGCTAATGCTTGCCAGATCCCTGGAAATGGACCCTTACAATCCTGCGGTCGTTTATTTTATTTGTTACGCCTGTGTTTTTATATGACAGGTTGACATGTTACATGCTGTAGTGGGTCAATAAAAGCAAAAAAAAAAGTTACCCCTTAAGGTGTGGAATAAGTCTGCATGTTAAACACTGCGGGGGAAAAAAAGTAACACTACCAACTGATTTATGATTGCACTCGCTTCGGATTCCACTGGCAGCCTTAAAGCAGCAGAAAGGAGGATTTAATACATTCTTGGGAGACGCGTTCACTGAGGAAGCATTAGAAGGCGGTAATAAATCATTTTTGGTATGAATTTTCACTGCGTAAATATCAGAGAAGCTTGTTTATTCTGCAGAACCTGCTCTCTTGTTGTTCACCACCCTTTTAGAGTACAGTATATGCATCAGAAAATAATTCCAGTATTAAAGACGATAAAATCTGATCATGGTTAACTGCACTTTTTTTTTTTTTTTTTTTTTTTTTTTTTTTTTACTTTTCCTATCATTCACAATCCCTAAGACAAGCACACATACATTATATTGCCAAAAGTATTGGCCACCCACAGTGACCCACACGTACATTTTTTTCTTTCCATGTTGGCAGGCGGGGCCTCACCTGCCACCATGGAAAGAAAAAAATGTAAAAAGAAAAAAAATATATATATTGTTATATGTATTCAGTGATTATAAGAATAAAGTTATTTTCCATTTAACTTCGCCAGTTTTAAATTATTTTTTATTCAAAATCGCTTAATTTTCACATTCGCCGGTCAAATACTGAGAATTACTTGCGGTGAGTCACAGCCAGTTGAGCCTCCCCGTAGATTGCGCAATGACTCAGCTAACTGCTGGCTGCTGTGCAGTGAGACCGTATTGCTATATGAATTATATTATACATGTCCATAGTTTAGTTAGCTGAGGTATATAATGTACAGTGTATTTGGTCAACAACTGTATATGTGTAACATATTTCTTGTGCTGAGCAATCACAAAACGGCTGCGAAGACGCACAATATGAGGCACCTGTTCTCCGGCCTCCTGGTGGTAGAGGGCGCCAGTGATCCCAGAGATCATTCTTGCACTACTCGGCTAGGCCTGGGGACATCTGAAGTCGGTATAATTTAAAGTTGTCGTTTGCCTGCATATCATAAAAACAACCGTCCAACATTTTACAACTAATTGTAAACTTATAGGTGCCGACTATCAGGGCCGAGTTGCAACGAAAGAGTGTGTCGATGTTGAGATATTAAGCCGAGTTGGTAAGTGAATTTGTTTGCTAATAGTAGCTACTAGCCGTACCAATGTATTTTCTATGGGCAGTTAGCATCGGGTTTCAATCCCGTTTCCTCCAATGTTTCTGATCCGATTGAATTTATATTTAGGTCGAGTCTTTATTTTGGGTACTTAAATATGGTGACTGAGTATTGTGGCGTTTTAAGGCCATCTGCATTTTTAATGCTACAGTAATGACACTAAATGAACACTAACGCTGGAGCGCGGTTACACCTGTCATAGTGACAACACTGTGTACTGTCGTGTTTGTTATTTTGTACATACTTGTGATTATTGAATATTGTTAATGTTAGCAATATTATCGCTAATAATGATAATAATAAGTGTAATTTATTTATACTATACTAGCTAAAGTACCTGCTACATTAAGTTAAAGTACCAATGGTTGTCACACACACTAGGTGTGGTGAAATTTGTCCTCTGTATTTGACCCATCCCCTTGTTCACCCCCTGGGAGGTGAGGGGAGCAGTGAGCAGCAGCAGCCGGGAATCATTTTTGGTGATTTAACCCCCAATTCCAACCCTTGATGCTGAGTGCCAAGCAGGGGAAAATGCTGGTATGAGCTTTTAAACATAACCTGTTAACTGCTGCCAATCAAATGGTGAATAAGATACTCTATAGGGTTCATATGTTTATAAATCTGACTGTGATGAAGTCAGTGCCTCACCAGCCATGAACCTCAACGCACGTCACTGGCCACCCATCCAGATGCATAAAATCAAGCACTTAGGCATGGAAACTGTTTCTACAAACATTTGTGAAAGAATGGGCCGCTCTCAGTGACTTCCAGCGTGGAACTGTCATAGGATGCCACCTGTGCAACAAATCTACTCGTGAAATTTCCTCGCTCTTAAGTATTCCAAAGTCAACTGTGGCTTTATTATAAGAAAATGGAAGAGTTTAGGAACAACCGCAACACAGCCACCAAGTTGTAGGCCACGTAAACTGATAGAGGGGTCAGCGGATGCAGAAGCGCATAGTGCAAAGACTTTCTGCACAGTCAGTTGCTACAGAGCTCCGAACTTCATGTAACCTTCCAATTAGCCCATGTACAGTACGCAGAGAGCTTCATGGAATGGGTTTCCATGGCTGGGCAGCTGCATGTGAGCCATACATCACCAAGTCCAAAGCAAAGCGTTGGATGCAGTGGTGTAAAGCACGTCGCCACTAGACTCTAGAGCAGCGGAGACGGGTTCTCTGGAGTGATGAATCACGCTTTTCCATTTGGCAATCTGATGGACTAGTCTGGGTTTCGGGTTTGCCAGGAGAACGGTACATTTCGGACTGTATTGTGCCGAATGCAAAATTTGGTGGAGGAGGAATTATGGTGTGGGGTTGTTTTTCAGGAGTTGGGCTTGGCCCCTTAGTTCCAATGAAAGGAACTTTGAATGCTCCAGGATACAAAAGCATTTTGGATAATTCCATGCTCCCCACCTTGTGGGAACAGTTTGGACCGGGCCTCTTCCTCTTTCAACATGACTATGCACCAGTGCACAAAGCAAGATCCATAAAGACATGGATGACAGAGTCTGGTGTAGATGAACCTGACTGGCCTGCACTGAGTCCTGACTTAAACCTGATAGAACATCTTTGGGATGAATTAAAACAGAGACTGAGAGCCAGGCCTTCCCATTTAACATCAGTGTGTGACTTCACCAATGCACTTTTGGAAGAATGGTCGAAAATTCCTATAAAACACACTACGCAATCTTGTAGACAGCCTTCCCAGAAGAGTTGAAACTGTAATAGCTGCAAAAGGTGCACCCACATCATATTGAACCCTATGGGTTAGGAATGGGATGTCATTACAAGTACTGTCAATATAGTGTATGTTTTTCTTGTTTGTGCATTCTAACTAGTAAATAAAAGCGAGCTTACAATGAAGCCTGTAGGAGTCACTCTATTCCGCCTATAACCCGCCTAAAAACATTCATAATAACATTTAATACATACATATTTTGCTCATTTTAAGCATACAGCGGCGCATTCATTTCATGGAGGCATCACAACGTTAACTACAACTCATGCAGACTTTATGAAAGCCAACAGACAATAAAACAAAACGGACGGCGTGGCAAAGTTGGTAGGGTGGCTGTGCCAGCAATCTGAGGGTTACTGGTTCAATCCCCACCTTCTACCACCGTAGTCACGTCCGTTGTGTCTTTGGGCAAGATACACTTCACCCTTGCTCCTGATGGGTCCTGGTGAGCGCCTTGCATGGCAGCTCCCACAGTCAGTGTGTGAATGTGTGTGTGAATGGGCGAATGTGGAAATACTGTCAAAGCGCTTTTGGCTCCTTATAAAGGGGTAGAAAAGCGCTATACAAGTACTACCATTTGCCAACATCATCAAAAAAATATTATTGTGTTGTTGTCTGTCATAAGGATTGTGAATTATAAGGAAAATCTAAAAAAAAAGTGCAGTTCCCCTTTAAGTTCGGACATACAGTTCTGGACATACTTTGGCATGAAACTGAATGAGACTTGAAACTTGACTGGTTCTGCATCAGTAGAAAGAGAAGTGTAACGCCATCCCTACAACTTGAGCGTTCCAAGTTCGATCCCAGCTTCCGCCATCCTAGTCACGTCTGTTGTGTCCTTGAGCAAAACACTTCACCCTTCCACCTGATCGGTCATGGTTAGGGCCTCGCATGGCAGCTCCCGCCATAGGTGTGTGAATGTGTGTGTGAATGGGTGAATGTGGAAATAGTGTCAAAGTGCTTTGAGTACCTCGAAGGTAGAAACGCGCTATAAAAGTATAACCCATTTACCATTACAATTTAATAAAGAGGGGGCAGGAAGGATGCACAATGCGATACTTTTACCTCAAGGCGTTTTATTGGTTTTGCTAGATAATTAAAGCAGATTTGACTTAATTTGTTTTTGTTTCATTACACTTTTCTTAATATTCATATAGACACGTTTTCATGGTATTGAATAAGAGAGTGTCTCTAAACTTTTGACTGACTATGTATTACAGTTCAAGTATTAAGAGAAGCTCGACACAACTCAAAGAAATTAAAACTGCCTTGGTGATGGTGTTTTATAGGTATTGATAGGGGTTAGTGCATGTGCCTCACAATGCCAAGGTCCTGAGTTCAATCCCGAGCTCAGGATCTTTCTGTGTGGAGTTTGTATGTTTTTTACGTGACTGCGTGTGTTCCCTCCGGTTACTCTGGCTTCCTACCACTTCCAAATACATGCACCTGGGGATAGGTTGATTGGCAACACTAAATGGTCCCTAGTGTGTGAATGTGAGTGTGAATGTTGTCCGTCTATCTGTGTTGGCCCTGCGATGAGGTGGCGACTTGTCCAGGGTGTACACCGCCTTCCGCCCGAATGCAACTGAGATAGGTTCCAGCGCCCCCCGTGACCCAGAAAGGGATAAGCGGTAGAAATGGATGGATGGATGATACTGTAGGTCATAAGTAGACTCTATTTTTAGTTGTATTAGGTTTCTTTCAATAATCTTTTCCATAATATTTAATGAGAAATTTTCACCAAAACGTTTACAGGTTCTGCGCAAGTACAAAGAGAGGTATAATAAAACACAAAAATTAAAACTATTTTAATGGCCCCTGAGAGACAAGTAAGGTGTTTGCAGAGCAAAACTGTCAACTGCTGGTATTTTATGGTATTGCTAGATCATTCAACTGGTTTTACTTTATTCATTTCAGTTTTGTTATGCTTTTCTGAATGCCTATCCATTCATCCATTTTCTACTGCTTGTCCCTTACCGGGTCTCATACAAAAACATTTTTGAATGATATTGAATAAGAAAGTGTCTCTAAACCTTTGACTGGTCCTGTATTACAGTAAGAGTATAAGAGGAGCATGGTACAACTAAAATAAAGTAATAATACCTTGGTGGCGGTGTTTTAAAGGTATTGATAGGTCAAAGGTTGCGGAGTGTAACTCTATTTTGGTTCAATTAGGTTTCTTTTGACACAGTTTCCTAATGAGAAAGGGTCTCTAAACCTTTGACTGGTTTGACATAAGTACAAATAATTAAGTACAGTTTATTTATACTTTATTTAAATGTACTTACAAATAAGTATAATAAAAACAAAAAAAGTAAAACAATCTTGATGGCACCTGTGAGACACGTAATTGAAGGGGCAGAACGATGTTTGCAGAGCGAAACTGTTTAATTGGTATTGCTCGATCAAAGGTTGAGTAATTTTGCTTTATTAAAGTTGTATTCAGGAACACTGAACTTCTCTAGGAGCAGCATTGGTGTGGTCGTGGACTTTGTGGCTGTTTTGACAGTTTTTTCTATTTAATTATAATATTTCACACTGTAATAATTACAAGTATACATACAGTAATGTTCCTTGCCAAGAGAGATGCAAGCTATTGCAACAAGGATTTCAACTCTGTTGCACCTGATTGCTTTAGTTTCTGTATCCTGACATTCTTTTTCCTCTCCATCAATTCCTGAATAGCATGGTTAGGAAAAACAAAAAAATAATCACACCCTCCACAACCCGCAAGCACCCGTGCCAGTCAACCACAAAGCAAGCGACCTCCTCCTCGTCAAAGTAACCTCATGCCACTGGTACCATGACGACTGCTTACACTCTAAAAATTCCCAAACCCATCCCTCCCTCTGTGTCGGGATAATGCAGCCTTTTTATAATAATTGTTTTAAGTACAGGAGCTTGTTGTTTGGAGAACGTGGGTAGGAAAAGATGGTATGTTTTACATATTATTCACTATTAGGAGCAAAAAAAAAAAAAAAACATTTTTCAAGCTTACCGGATTGACAGTGACCTAGTTGCACACTTCCCACAAACCCCACCACCCCCCGCCGAATCTTGTCTCTCAGTGCAGCCTAAAGTATGCTACACTGGTTTTGAAGGTGGGGGGTCTGCCTGGGGTGTCGGATCCCCCTGTCGGTTATCAAATGTGCTTTGAAATGAAGATTATTCTTCGAGAAGCATACCTGTCTTCAGGTCAACATAGCCTTCTAAATCAGTTATTTGACATTATGTGAGACTTCAGCAAATTTTCCGATCTTCAGTTTTGTTAGCGTACATTTTTTTTTACTTCTACGAGCTTTTTGCTGGGCCTGGATGATTGATGGAAAAAAAGAGACAAGTGATGACGACCGTAGAACCAGAATTAGAATTTTGTGCTACATGCCACTCTGTCCTGGCTGCTCAGTACAACTTGGCAGTCCAAAATAAATTGACAATGATAAAAAAATGTTTTAAAAAGTCAGCTGTGTAGGGTTGCACACCTAACATGCACTGTAATGATACCAAGTATATGAGCGTATCTAGTCGATATTACTATGATTACTTCTATATTTTTTATAGTCACAAAATCTTTTTTCAAATGTATATTATGTTTACAAAACTCAGTAAATATGTCTCAGGACTTTGAATATAACCAATGTGTAACGACTTGGTATCGGATTGATACCTAAATTTGTGGTATCATCCAAAACTAATTCAAAGTATCAAACAACAGAATAATAAGTGATTATTACATTTTAACAGAAGTGTAGATAGAACATGTTAAAAGAGAAAGTAAGCAGATATTAACAGTAAATGAACAACTGGATTAATAATTCATTTTCTACCACTTGTCCTTAATAATTTTAACAAAATAATAGAATGATACATGACAATCTGTTACAGCATGTGTCAACAGCTAAACGAAGAACTATTGTTTGCTTACTTACTACTAAAAGACACGTTTTCTTGTATGTTCACTATTTTATTTAAGGACAAACTTGCAATAAGAAACATATGTTTAATGTACATTTTATTTTTTGTTAAAATAAAGCCAATAATGCTACAGTATTTTTTGTGGTCCCCTTTATTTAGAAAAGTATCGAAATTACCGAAAAGCATTGAAATACATTTTGGTACCCGGAGCAAAATATTGGTATCCGGACGCCACTACAGCTGTGTCAAACCTTGTGTGACAAATTGTTAAAATGTTACTTCAACATTGCATGTGGTTTTTACGATGGCAATAGTTTGACCTTAAAACAGATGTATTCTATTGATTTATACCAATCTCTGTCCTAGCTATTTTGCCTTTATGTGAAAACGCATCATTTAGCATATAGAAATTAGTTTTATGATGCCCAATTCAGATTTCTATTAAATACAACCCTTTTTATGTAGTCGTTCATATTACCAGAAGACTATAGGACTTCAACAAAACAGAGCCCTGTGTTTACGGCTTTTGTATTTTATTCTATTTATATATTTGTATAATTTGGTGAAATATTTCAAAGAATAGATTAAAGGAAGGGGGCAATAATTTTAGCAATGGTAGTTTGTGGGGTACGTCTAAGCAATGGAGCATGTTTGTGAGGAGGCAGGGATGTGTGACATTGACAAAAGTCCTCCTATATTTTTATCATTGTTAAAACATCATTTTTCACCCTTGACTGTTTTCTGCTTCTTTGTCCAACTCTTACTTTAACCAATTTACAAAAACATATTGGTCGGCTGAACACGACGTGAATCCACATATAAAAAAAGCCCGGGTCATATTTAGGGATGAATATAATTTACATTTTACCAACACTGGTACCAAACCGTCACTTTAAAAACGCTACTGGAGATTAAAAGCCTACTGAAACCCACTACTACCGACCACGAAGTCTGATAGTTTATATATCAAATGATTAAATCTTAACATTGCAACACATGCCAATACGGCCGGTTTAGTTTACTAAATTGCAATTTTAAATTTCCCGCTAAGTGTCCTGTTGAAAACGTCGCGGAATGATGACGCGTGCTTGTGACATTACTGGTTGTAGCGGACATTTTATCCCAGCACCACTCACGGCTAAAAGTCGTCCGATTTAATCGCATAATTACACAGTATTCTGGACATGTGTGTTACTGAATCTTTTGCAATTAGTTCAATTAATAATGGATACTACAAAGAAGAATGCATTTGGTGGAAAGCTGTGTATTTCGGCCGCCTGTAGCAACACAAACATAGCCGGTGTTTCTTTGTTTGGTGTGAAGCTTTAATATGGAACAGAGCTGTCAAGCAAACAGGTTTCTCTACCACATGTCAACTCTACCACATGTCAACCGGCAGGTTTCAATGGGAAAATTGTGGTAATAAGTTGGCTCTTACCGCAAACATGAGCGGAGCTTGTGTCGTTCTTCCTGCAGCAGCTGTCAAAGAGGCATCTGCGACTTTCTTGGCTCCTCCATGGCTTCACTCAGAGACATTGGCGGTCAACACATCCCTCCGACTTTCAGGTATGACTTTATAATCTCACTAAAACACTAGTAACACAATAATCAGATAAGGGATTTTCCAGAATTATCCTAGTAAATGTGTCTATTAACATCTGAATCGCTCCTGCCCTCTTTTTTTTTCTATTCCTTAACTCTCACTATCCTCATTCACAAATATTTCATCCTCGCTCCAATTAATGGGGAAATTGGCGCTTTCTCGGTCAGAATCGCTTGCGCTGCTGGTGTCTATTATTGTAATCAATGTGCGGATGTGAGGAGCCCTCACACCGGTGACATCACGCGCACATCGGCTTCTACTTCCGGTACAGGCAAAGCTTTTTTAATAGCGACCAAAACTTGCAAACTTTATCGTCGATGTTCTCTACTAAATCCTTTCAGCAAAAATATGGCAATATCGCGAAATTATCAAGTATGACACATAGAATGGACCTGCTATCCCTGTTTGAATAAGAAAATCTCATTTCAGTAGGCCTTTAAATGGCGTTCAAAGCAGCACATGAAAAATTTTAAACATGCAACTTCTTAAAAAAAAAAAATACATATATATATGGAATTGTGTAATTAAAATTGAACAGACTAGTAATTTTCAGTGATATATAAATTTAATCAGTGGTTCTCAAAGTGTATTCACCAAAAGTACCACCTCAGAAAACGCTGGGCTCTCCAAATACCACAATAATGACCAACACTGAAATACAGTAGCATAGTAGTTCTAAGTATTAAAAAAATCAAGGCCAATGTTTTATTTAACAAATATAATAATATTGTTGGCGATTGTAACATTACAAACAATGCAAAAATCATTATCAACACCGATACACTACACACAAAACATATTTACAGACTTATTTGGTATACCACTAGATGGAGCCTGAGTAGCACTAGTGGTACACGAGTACTACAGTTTGAGAATACCAGAATTAAATGATTACCAAGTACCGTATTTTTCGGACTATAAGTCGCAGTTTTTCCTCAGTTTGGCCAGGAGTGCGACTTATAGTCAGGAGCAACTTATGTGTGAAATTATTAACCCATTACCGTAAACTATCAAATAATATCATTTAGCTCATTCACGTAAGAGACTAGACGTATAAGATTTCATCGGATTTAGCGATTAGGAGTGACAGATTGTTTGGTAAACGTATAGCATGTTCTATATGTTATAGTTATTTTGTGAGTGAATTGTTTTTATATAGCATTTTTCTCTAGTGACTCAAAGCGCTTTAAATAGTGAAACCCAATATCTAATTTTTACATTTAAACCAGTGTGGGTGGCACTGGGAGCAGGTGGGTAAATTGTCTTGCCCAAGGACACAACGGCAGATGGCGGAAGCGGGAATCGAACCTGCAACCCTCAAGTTGCTGGCACGGCAGCTCTATCAACCGAGCTATACCGCCCCATATTTGAATGACTCTTACCATAATATGTTACGTTAACATACCAGGCACCTTCTCAGCTGGTTATTTATGCATCATATAACGTACGCTTATTCAGCCTGTTGTTCACTATGCTTTATGTATTTTAAATTGCCTTTCAAATGTCTATTCTTGGTGTTTTGTTTTATCAAATAAAATTCCCCAAAAAATGCGACTTTTACTGCAGTGCGATTTATATGTTTTTTCCTTCTTTATTATGCATTTTCGGCAGGTGCGACTCATACGTTTAAAAATGAAACATTTAAACTACAACAAATGTCATAGGAATCGGAGCAATACAGAACATAGGGAACTTGCAAAAAAACTACTTACTTGAGTTGTAATGTTTGATACTCATAATTCCGGGTGTTCCTGAAAGCAACAATTTTAAGTGCATAATAGGGAAGTGCAGTGTATTTGTGGCTACTGGCTTCTGTTGATATGTGAAGTTTGTCAATAAAGTTTAAAGAGAGTCAGAGTACTTCTGTCAGGACGCTACATTACTTACAAGAATGTTACTTGCACAACTTCACCGCTGAGCGCTTGTTGCTGGTGGCTGAGTCTGCATTCACTTGGCACCAGAATAGTCCTCTTTTTGGACCAGCTACTACAACAGTGCCATGATGGAACCTGGTTTAGTGCCCATATCAGTAGAAGCATCTTAAAAGTAATTTGTATACTCTAGCCTTTAAATAGACCCCCCCTTTTACGCCAGTTGATCTGCTGTCTCTTTTCTGCTCTGTCCCCTCTCCACCCTCCAAGGTTTCTCATTGTATCTCATTGGGTTGAGTTTTTTCTTGACCTGATGTGGGATCTGAGCCGAGGATGTCATTGTGGCTTGTGCAGGAATAGAGACACTCTTGATATAGGGCTATATAAATAAACTTTGATTGATTGATTGATTATACCTAGTTGTATTTTTATTTTTATTTTATCTGAATTGTATTGTTCACATTGGATTAAAATAAATCAAATACATATCAAATATGGGCAAAAACATTGGAATTGACTTGCTGTATGAACATAGTCTTGGTTTTGCAAGTGTATTCTATGTTAAAATATACAGCGTGTGCAGTCAATAAAGGTGACAGTTTGACCCCGGAACATCTTATTATATTTCTATGATTTTAAAATGGGAGATATTTGATTCGAAATCGACACAAACGGACTGAGGATTGATAGAAAGTAACGCTTCCAAAAGCTTCAAAGATTACAAACGGACTTGGAAGTTACCGACAAGATGTGAAGAAGCTGCGACATGGACCGCCAGGTTGACCACAGCATCCCATATGAAGCGCGCGCACACGCACACACACACACACACACACACACACACACACACACACACACACACACACACACACACACACACACACACACACACACACACACACACACACACACACACACACACACACACACACACACACACACACACACACACACACACACACACACACAGTAAATCCACAGCTTTACGTCCATCAAATCCTTATCATCCACATAGCATTTAACTATTTAGGTACTGTGCCAAAGGCCATCGCCTGGTGCATCTTGAGCTTTCGCCATCCCCCCTTGTCGTACAATTTGTGTGACCCGCATCCGACGTTCCCTTGCTGAGATCTGGTCTAATCCAAGCAGATCTGTGCAGACCACAAGACTTTGGCTCTCTATGCCCCCACACACACCCCTCTCTCTGCCTGTTTTCTCAGTAAATCAGCAGCAATCTAGACGGCAATAAACAAAAGCATAATAACGCTTACAGACAGAATGTTCCCAACACGATGGCAGAGCGAATAAAAGTATCCTGATTCTACGAATTACTGCAAGTCACAATGGACAGGGGAAAGTAAAATTACATCTGTCCACAAACCTCAATGTAATGTTTGCTCATGGAGCCTTGCCGAAAGCAAGTCACACAGCCTGTTCTAATCTCAACATCATTTAGCAGGGATTCATACAAAAAAAAAAAAAAAAAAAAAAAAAAAAAAAAAAATTTGTGGGGATTCACCTGAAAAAAAAAGCCTTACTTTCACATCGATTGGTTAATTCTATGACATTTGCATACCTCATAAAATAATTTGATCAGATATGAAATTGACAAAAAAAACGAATTGTATACTCTAGCCTTCAAATAGACTCCCCTTTTAAGACCAGTTGATCTGCCATCTCTTTTCTGCTCTGCCCTCCTCTCCTGTGTGGAGAGGTTATCAGGTGACCACAGATGATACACTAGCTGTTCAAAGTCGGGATCTGGGGTGGACCACTCATCTGTGCATCAGTTGGGGACGTCTCTGCGCTGCTAACTTGTCTCCACTCAAGATGATCCCCCGATGGCTCCACTATGGACTGCACTCTCACACTATTAACTAGATCCACTCGACAGCCATTACTCCGGTCGGCCAAAGGGGGTGGGGGGCACATATGCGGTCCCCTCCGAGGTTTCTCATTGTGCCCACTGGGTTGAGTTTTTTCTTTATGTTTTATGATGTGGGGTCTGAGCCAAGGATGTTGTTGTGGGTTGTACAGCCCTTAGAGACACTTGTGATTAAGTGCTATATAAATAAACTTTGATTGATTGATTGAAAATATAGAACTTGAGGGGCAAGATATAGTATTTTCTATATAGCATCACATAGAGAAAAATGATGACCACAAAGTTCTACTACAGTGGTATCTTAACTTAAGAATGCGTTTGAGAAATAAGCTGACTTATGCTTCAAGTTGCAAGCAAAATGTGAGTTAAAAACCTCCCCGCCATTAGTTGATGTAGCAAATGTCACAGTGAACCCCATAAGATCTGCCCTAAACATCTGGTCTACCTCTCTAGCATTAGCTTGCAGCTAAAAATTGACATAACTTTGCTTTTCTACTATTGGAAGTAAGAAAGTGTGTGTGAAGGATAGTGCTATGTAGGGACGGGTATGTTCACATTTGTACCAATACCGTACCCATTCCCGCTACTCAACGGTACTAATTTTGGGTACTTTAGTTTTTTTTTTAATATTGTTTGTGATAATAATTTCTATTTTTTATTATTGCAACATTTTAAAATGAGCTGAGTATGATAACTACTAACCAGTTCTAATATTTTGTTTTATTATCACATTTCTAAATTTCATTCGCAAGTGTGACAATAAGTTGCAAGTCCAAGGCGTTAGATGGCAATAGTGTCTAGTTTATGGTGTGTTTATCCTTAAAAATATGGAAAAGCTGCTGATGGTGTGTTTGACGGTGAAGCAGCTGGAAGGAGAAACCATTGAAGTCCATTCTCCAAGGTAAATTATGTATATCGTATTACTTCATAAAACTACTGTAGTTGTTAGACGTACATGCATTTGTACTTTATACAACATTTCCTATATAAAATATGTATTTTATTTTTAAAAGGCATGTTACATGTTAAAATCATGCTGTTTTTGGGTCCAAGCACTAATTAAATGTATTTCAAAATAATTTCAATGGGAGATGTTGATTTAGGTGTTTTAAGTTAAGCGGTCCATCACAGAACAAGTTGAGGTGGTACTATTCCAAAAAAAAAAAATGTTTTCATTTTTGTTTTATGATAGTTTTTGAGCCTATTCTATAGGGGTCGAGAAAAAAAAGGCCAAAAAACTGCATTTTTTGAAGTACCATAGGCGTCATGAATCACTGGCGATGTCAGCAAACCAAGGAACCTGATATACAGACCAAGGAGTCTAATGTACACAGGTGTCGTAGGGTCTGAATGAAATGCCCAAGGCGCAATGAAGGTGAGGGTACTGGCCCCTCCATGTGCGCTACACCGGCCTTTCTGCCTGTATGTGATAAGACCCAAAAGATGGTGAACTATGCCTCTGGTGGAGGCCTGCAGTAAGAATAACCTGAAGCTTCCCTCAGGCTTGCACTCGACGATTTTTCCAAGTAAAGCGAATGACTGAAGGCCTTTGGGGCAAAACAATCCCAAAGATCCAAAACCCACCTCTCTAGTTTGGAGATACACTACATTGCCAAAAGTATTTGGTCACCCATCCAAATGATGAGAATCAGGGGTCCTAATCACTTGGCAAGGTGTATAAAATCAAGCACTCAGGCATGGAGACTGTTTCTACAAACATTTGTGAAAGAATGGGCCGCTCTCAGTGATTTCCAGCGTGGAACTGTCATAGGATGCCACCTGTGCAACAAATCCAGTCGTGAAATTTGTCCCTAAGTATTCCAATGTCAACGTTATAAGAAAAGTGGAGAGTTTGGGAACAGCAGCAAGTCAGCCACCAGGTGGTATGCCACGGAAACTGACAGAGAGGGGTCGGCGGATGCAGAAGCGCATAGTGCAAACACTTTTTGCACAGTCAGTTGCTACACAGCTCCAAACTTCATGTGACCTTCCAATTAGCCCACGTACAGAGCTTCGTGGAATGAGTTTTCATGGCCGATCAGCTGCATCTAGGCTATACATCACCAAGTCCAATGCAAAGCGCCGGATGCAACGGTGTAAAGCACATTGCCACTGGACTCTAGAGCTGTGGAGATGCCTTCTATGGATTGATGGATCATGCTTTTCCATCTGGCAATCCGATGGACCAGTCTGGGTTTAGAAGTTACCAGGAGAACGCTACATTTCGGACTGCATTGTGCAGAGTGTGAAATTTGGTGGAGGAGGAATTATGATGTTAGACGTACGTGGTGTTGTTTTTCAGGAGTTGGGCTTGGCCCCTTAGTTCCAGTGAAAAGGAATTTTGAATGCTCCAGGATATCAAAACATTTTGGACATTTCCATGGGATGACACTTCAAGTTCATATGCGAGTAAAGGCAGGTGGCCAAATAATTTTGGCAATATAGTGCATTTCTGGAGAAGAACTGACATAATCAATAAGTAGATGTCAGTCTTGAACACAACGAAGACAACAAGTAGAGGACACTCTGTAGCCTGTCACGTGGACAAAGAAATGTATCCTGGGTTATTCTTGGCGGCTGCATCTGACGATGCCATTCCAGCTAATTAATGACACATAAGTGTTTATTGCAGCAGTTGCTGAGTCATGCTTAATGGCTATCATTAAGCCAATAAGTAGGTGTTAATTAACGAAGCGTATCGTATGACTGACAAAGGTGACGATCCGCGTGAAGAGATTGTGTTTGTGTAATTAAAGAGCAAAACAATGAACACGTGACTTTATGGTACAAAATGAGAACTAACGAGGTGTACGTACGTCAGGATATATTCTGAGCTTTAGCACTAATAAAAGTAGGTTAGAAGTGCTGTGAATGCTGCATTTGCAAGTCTCCAGATACAAAAATAAGCCTTTGGAGAGCTAAATTAAGTTAGCGCAAAAGGACTAAGACAATGGCGCAGTTACATAACAGAAAGGACCCTCTCTCTGTCCCTGTCAAGAAGCCCAAGACTGTATTCCTTTCATCCAGCCAGAGAATATGGTGACCGGGTGATGGAGTCTGTGTGCCCCCATCATAGACTCACACAAATCCCAGCTATTGTCTCTATTCATTGCTGTGTGTGTGTGTGTGTGTGTGTGTGTGTGTGTGTGTGTTTTCCATGCCAATTACTAATCACGCTGTTCATTTGTTCTATGACACCGTGACCCCGTTTGACAAAACTTGCAGAAATGCATGCACGTCATTTTTTGACCCGAGTGTGTTCACCCTACGAGTCACCCACACACACGAACAGCCTATGGGAATCTGACCCCTCCCTGTGCACACAGAACCCTATTTTAAGCCCTGACCTTATAACCCTTAACCCAAAAGACACAGCGATGTTGGGGCACCAGAGAACCACAGACATCACTTGTAACAGCTTTTACAGTGCCATAGCTGCATTAACAAGGTACACTGGGACTATTATTTGTCCTAAAGATCTATCTTTGTAATAAAAATTGCAAGTCAAATATCCTTTATATGACAACTTCACTGTGCTGTTTTTAAGGACGACTGCAAAATCATTAGTCAAAGGCCATGTCTACACTAAGTCGTTTAACCTGTTAAAGGAATAATTATTTAGCCTAAGCCCCGTCTCAGCCACACTAAACCAGCGTTTAAGGTCCTCGGACAAACTTTTACACGGGTAAGTCAGCCGTGTAAAGCTTTATATGAACTCATTGATCGTTTACAAAGTAAGTTCGGAGAGGAAGTGACGCCAGAAAGAACGCACCACAGCCAGCTTCATAATAAAGCGGTTTTGTAACTCGGAGGTAACTACTGGCAATAAGGAGGCGAGTCATTCAGACATGCCAGTGTTTCTCCTTCTTCTACATGTACAGACGCATGTGGAAATCACACGTGAATACCTTAAGAGAAAGCGATTGCCGCTATTTCGGATACAACACTTCTCAGACGGCAAGAGCACTTTCGAATGAGAAAGTTTGAATTTGTCGAAGAAGAGACAACGAGAATGCAAGCTCCCGTGGATGTAATAAAAAAGGTAGCGTGTGCTTTGTATTACCTGGTCGTCGAGGAAAACGTTGAATGCTTTTGGACTGGCAAAGCAGACTGTATCAGTTATTGTCCGCCATGTATGTCGCGGACTCAACGTCTAGGTCCAGAGTATAAAAAGTCACCAAAAAGGAATGGACAATGAAGGGGAAGGCAAAAGAGTGAGGAGTGTCCTGACCAGATATCTAGATCCCTAGTTTGATTGATGTAAAATGTTTTCTATCATATTGTTTACGTGTCTAATAAAAGATTTGATTAATTTATTCAGGCGTGATCCACTACAATAGGGCCCCACAGCACACTGGATTCCAGTTAATTGAAATACCGCAACACTGGATATTGTTCAGATAAGTTACATTTAAGAACCTGCACACAAAGCAACACTGGAGATGACTATTATGTGTGCATTTTCTGCGCATGCGTAATAGGTCGCGTTGCGCCGCCAGACGGAGGGGCTCGGGGGTCTTGAACAGTGGCATTATTGTGTGTGGACACGGATAAGGTTAGGTGGGATTTACACTGGATAACGGGGCCAAAGATCCTCTATGTGATAGGAACACTGCTGTTTTTTAGGGATCCACTGCAAAAAGGTTAGTCAAAAATCCTTTGTATGATAGGAGCACTCTGCTGTTATTACACACTACAGCAAAATGTTAGTCTACATTTTTTTCTTTAGGACCTGAAGATATTTGAGTAACGTTTTTGCAGTTGGTCCCTAAATATAGAAAAAGACAGGAGGACTCTGCTTTTTTTCAGCACTAATGCAAAAACGCAAATCAAAGATCCTTCATATGACAGGAGTGCTCTGCGGTTTTTAAAGACTGTTTGTAAAAGATCCTTTAAATGGGACCTATTATGCAAAACTAATATTTCTTACTTATCGGTAGCTGTTTTTTGTGTATTTGGGATCTGCATATGAATCGAAAATTTGAAATTAAACCATAAAGGCACAGCGCAACAATCTTGCCTTCCTTCATACTTCAACGAGACATTTGGAATTTGCCCAAATTGTAAAATTGTACCACAATTGTGATGTCAACCGATATCTTCATAAATGGTAAAGCTTTATCCGAAGAAATTTGCGGAAGTCCGTCATTGTTGTCAAACTTATTTTTCCCTATCCTCTTGTTGTGGGGCAAACTGGCTCGCACATGCACATGCGAGGGGTGTAACGGTACGTGTATTTGTATTGAACCGCTTCGGTACGGGGGTTTCGGTTCGGTTGTGTACCGAACGAGTAGACATGCTAGCAGCTAGCAGGCTAGGACAACATATTAAAGCCAGAGCTGGAAGACCCTCCTGCCTCGTTAAGATCTCCCGTTTGGGAACACTTTGGCTGCGCGATACAACGATGGAGAACAGAGGTTTGCCAAGATTGTTCAGCAGCTGCTTCTGACAACACGTCAAACATGTGTTGCACCTTTCCTGTTTCCGGCTCCCATAGTGTCTCCCTTGCGCGCACAACCCTTCACTGTACCGGGCAGTGGGTCTCCACAGCTCCGGACTGCAGGGTAGATGAAGTGTCCAGCGATTAGTTGCAAATCGTGGCTTTATTGAGGTCTCGCACACAGCCAATCCAACAAAACACTAGCCACTCGTGCGCTCTACCGCTCCCTCACCTCGCTCGCCCGCAAACTCACTGACGTCACATGCTGTTACAGATTAAAGGGCCACACACACACACACATACGCTACTCTCATAACACAGTGGTTTTCAACCTTTTTTCAGTGATGTACCCCCTGTAAAAAATGTTTTAATTCAAGTACACCCCTTTTCAGAGCAAAGCATTTTTGGTTGAAAAAAAACAGATTAAGAAGTAAAATACAGGACTATGTCATCAGTTTCTGATTGATTAAATTGTATAACAGTGCAAAATATTGCTCATTTGTAGTTGTCTTTCTTGAACTATTTGGAAAGAAAGAAAGAAAAATAACTAAAAACTTGTTGAAAAAGAAACAAGTGATTCAATTATAAATAAAGATTCCTACACATAGAGGTAATCATCAACTTAAAGTGGCCTCTTTGGGGATTGTAATAGAGATCCATCTGGATTCATGAACTTCATTCCAAATATTTCTTCACAAAAAAATAAATCTTTAACATCAATATTTATGGAACATGTCTACAAAAAACGGCGAGCGGTGTTGATGAAAGTGGAACCCGACTTAAACAAGTTGAAAAACTTATTAGGGTGTTAGCATTTAGTGGTCAATTGTATGTACTGTGCAATTTACTAATAAAAGTCTCAATCAATCAATCAAAAAAAGAACTTTATATGTAGAAAGGTTTTGTGTAGAAACCAATCTGAGCACTAACTTTAGTTTTTATTTTATATATATTATGTATGTATTAACCCTAGAAATGGACCCTGCCATTGTTTATAAATTTGATAAATAACCCCAAAAATTTATATTTTGTTGTTTTCTTACTGTACCGAAAATGAACCGAACCGTGACCTCTAAACCGAGGTACGTACCGAACCGAAATTTTTGTGTACCGTTACACTCCTAGCACATGCATTCCACCGCTGTTGCCATTTCTAATACAAAGTAGCGTACAGTTTGAACTTATATTTGTCAGTAGACTCCATATGGAAGCTCTAAAAAGTACAACAAAAGATGATGGGGAGAAGACGCGGTCAAAGTGGAGGCATGTAAATACGACCGCCCACAAAACGGCGCATTCTAAAGAGACGTTCAGAAAGCGGCTTGAAGATGGTCTATAAAACAATCTTTGCAACATTTTTGACCAAAAACCACAATTACTGGTTATGCAATCCACAAGGAAGTGTTTTAAATGTAGAAAAAATCATATGACCCCTTTAAATGGCAAGAGCGATCTGCTGCTTTTAAAAACTGCAAAAAATGCTAGTCCAACGTCCGCTATATCAGTGGTCCCCAACCTTTTTGTATCCGCGGACCGGTCAACGCTAAATAATTTGTCCCGCGGCCCGGGTTGGGGGGGGGTCCTTTTTTTTCTTTTTTTTCTTCTTTGTCATGAAAAAGGGACATTTTTGTCATGAAAAAGGGAGGTTTTGTGGTTGGTGCACTAATTGTAAGTGTATATTGTGTTTTTTATGTTGATTTAATAAAAAAATTAAAAAATCTTTTTTTTTTCTTTTTTTAAATAAAAAAAATTCTTCTGCGGCCCGGAACCAATCGGGGCACGGCCCGGTACCGGGCCGCAGCCTGGTGGTTGGGGACCACTGCGCTATATGATGACAGGAGCACTCTGCGGTTTTTAGGGACTTACAGATAAAAATATCAAAGATATTCAACGTGAGAAGAGGACTCTTATTTTCAAGTACTGCAAAAATGCTAGGAAAAGATCTTGTACGTGATAGGATGACTCAGCTATTTTCAAAGACTACTGCACAAATGTTCGTCAAAAATCTATGTGACGGGAAGACGGCTATTTTTCAGGAATCAACTGACAAACAATAAAGAAGATATCCTCTATAGTGCGTCTGCCTCACAATACGGAGGTCCTGAAGTCCTGGGTTCAAATCCAGGCTCGGGATCTTTCTGTGTGGAGTTTGCATGTTCTCCCCGTGAATGCGTGGGTTCCCTCCGGGTACTCTGGCTTCCTCCCACTTCCAAAGACATGCACCTGGGGATAGGTTGATTGGCAACACTAAAATTGGCCCTAGTGTGTGAATGTGAGTGTGAATGTTGTCTGTCTATCTGTGTTGGCCCTGCGATGATGTGGCGACTTGTCCAGGGTGTACCCCGCCTTCCGCCCGATTGTGGCTGGGATGGGCGCCAGCGCCCCGCGCGACCCCAAAGGGGAATAAGCGGTAGGAAATGGATGGATGTTAAAGAGCCCTCTGTTGTTTCTAAGGACCTGCTGCAAAAATGCAAGTCAAAGATCCACTTTATGACTGGAACCCATTGATGATTTTAGGGACCTGATGCAGAAATGTTACTTAAAGATGTTTTAAGTGATAGGAGGATCCTGCTATTTTTAAGAATCTACTGACAAACACTAATCAAATATGCTATGTAGAGTGGGGCAAAAAAGTATTTAGTCAGCCACCGATTGTGCAAGTTCTCATACTTAAAATGATGACAGAGGTCTGTAATTTTCATCATAGGTACACTTCAACTGTGAGAGACAGAATGTGAAAAAAATAAATCCAGGAATTCACATTGTAGGAATTTTAAATAATTTATTTGTAAATTATGGAGGAAAATAAGTATTTGGTCACTTCAAACAAGGAAGATCTCTGGCTCTCACAGACCTGTAACTTCTTCTTTAAGAAGCTCTTCTGTCCTCCACTCGTTACTTGTATTAATGGGACCTGTTTGAACTCGTTATCTGTATAAAAGACACCTGTCCACAGCCTCAAACAGTCAGACTCCAAACTCAACTATGGCCAAAACCAAAGAGCTGTCGAAGGACACCAGGAAAAGAATTGTAGACCTGCACCAGACTGGGAAGAGTGAATCTACAATAAGCAAGCAGCCTGGTGTGAAAAAATCAACTGTGGGAGCAACTAACTATCAGAAAATGGAAGACATGCAAGACCACTGATAATCTCCCTCGATCTGGGGCTCCACGAAAGATCTCATCCCGTGGGGTCAAAATGATCATGAGAACGGTGAGCAAAAATCCCAGAACCACACGGGGGGACCTGGTGAATGACCTGCAGAGAGCTGGGACCAAAATAAAAAATGTTACCATCAGTAACACACTACGCCGACAGGGTAGTTTGGAGGAAGAATACTGAGTTGCATTCCAATAACACCATATCTCCTGTGAAGCATGGGGGTGGAAACATCATGTTTGGGGGGTTTTTTCTGCTAAGGGGACAGGACGACTGATCCGTGTTAAGGAAAGAATGAATGGGGCCATGTATCGTGAGATTTTGAGCCAAAACCTCCTTCCATCAGTGAGAGCTTTGAAGATGAAACGTGGCTGGGTCTTCCAGCATGACAATGATCCCAAACACACCGCCCGGGCAACGAAGGAGTGGCTCCGTAAGAAGCATTGAAAGTCCTGGAGTGGCGTAGCCAGTCTCCAGAACTCAACCCCATAGAAAATCTGTGGAGGGAGTTGAAAGTCTGTGTTGCTCGGCGACAGCCCCAAAACATCACTGCTCTCGAGAAGATCTGCATACAGGAATGGGCCACAATACCAGCTACTGTGTGTGCAAACCTGGTAAAGACCTATAGTAATCGTTTGACCTCTGTTATTGCCAACAAAGGTTATATTACAAAGTGTTGAGTTGAATTTTTGTTATTGACAAAATACTTATTTTCCACCATAATTTACAAATAAATTATTTAAAATTCCTAAAATGCGAATTCCTCGATTTTTTTTCACATTCTGTCTCTCACAGTTGAAGTGTACCTATGATGAAAATTACAGACCTCGGTCATCATTTTAAGTGGGAGATCTTGCACAATCGGTGGCTGACTAAATACTTTTTTGCCCCACTGTATGTCAAAGAGCCCAGCGCTGTTTTGAAAGACCTACTGTAAAAATGTTAGATTTTTTTATGTGACAGGACTATCATTTTTGAAAACCTACTTTAAAAAATACGAGTCAAAAATCTTTCATGACAGAGAGCTCTGCTGTTTTTAAGGATCGACCTAAAAAAAAATGCAATTAGTATAAGAGCCTCTACCGTATATACTTAGACTTTATTGATCCACAAGGGAAATTGTTCCACACAGTAGCTCAGTTACAAAGGATGGAAAGGGTAAGGACGAAAAGGATAATGCAGGTATTAAGTAGACTAAATATGTACCATACTAGCAATCCAAAATATAACATATGTAATACTAACATATTATATATACACACTATATACTACTATATTATTATTATATATGACATGAGCACTCTGCTGTTTTGAGTGACCTACTGAAATGAATGTAAGTCAAAGATTCTCTATATGACAGGAGCTAAGTATCCCTTTAACAGATCCATCATAATAGGTGTTACAAAGTAAGAGGCATCGCAGTGCTGTGTGAGGTTTTGTCTTCAGAAAATCTGACTGAATTAAAAAAATCTAAGCCAAAGAAAACTTCCATCCATCCTTCCCCCCTTCTATTTCTGACAATGGTGAAAAAGGTGCATGTGTGGAGAGATAGGAGGGATTCAACCGTATCGCCATGAAATGCAACATCATAAAAGCAGCCTCTGGCAAGCCCTGAGCAAAGGCAGCTTAGCAGAATTCAAAAATACCAGACGGTGTGTGCTATGGTGCACGGCTAAAACCCAGCAAAGCAGCTTTCTCCCTCTTTCATCTCTCACTGCCTCTCTGCCCCGATCCTCCACCTTCCAAAAGCACTTCCGCAAAACCAGAATTAATACCAGCATCAAACTGTTGGTAGCGTCGCAACAACAACAACACGTCAGGGCATCACCGGGTGCTTTGTGTGCTCTTAGGAGGTTGAACTGGTTACAACTAATAATAATATCAATGCACCTTATACAAAACCCTAAACCAGTGAAGTTGGCACATTGTGTAAATCGTAAATAATACCAGAATACGATGGATGGATATCCATCGTCTACCGCTTATTCCCTTTTGGGGTCGCTGGTGCCTATCTCAGCCACAAACGGGCGGAAGGCAGGGTACACCTTAAACAAGTCGCCACCTCACCGCTGGGCCAACACAGATAGACAGACAACAGTCACACTCACATTCACACACTAGGGGCCATTTAGTGTTGCCAATCAACCTATCCCCAGGAGCATGTCTTTGGAGGTGGGAGGAAGCCGGAGTACCCGGAGGGAACCCACGCAGTCACGGGGAGGACATGCAAACTCCACACAGAAAGATCCCGACCCCTGGATTGAACCCAGGACTACTCAGGGCCTTCGTATTGTGAGGCAGACGTACTAACCTCTGTTCCACCGTGCTGCCCGATTTGCAAATCATTTTCCACTTAAATTCAATTGAATGGACTGCAAAGACAAGACACTTAACGTTTGAACGGGAAAGCTTTGTTGCTTTTTGCAAACATTAGCTAATTTGGAATTTGATGCCTGCAACATGTTTCCAAAAAAGCTGGCACAAGTGGCAAAAAAGACTGAGAAAGTTGAGGAATGCTCATCAAATACTTATTTGGAACATCCCACAGGTGACCAGGCTAATTGGGAACAGGTGTGTGCCATGATTGGGTATAAAAGCAGCTTCCATGAAATACTCAGTTATTCACAATCAAAAATGGGGCAAGGGTCACCACTTTGTCAAAAAAAGCGTGAGCAAATTGTCCAACAGTTTAAGAACAACATTTCTCAACAACCTTTTGCAAGGAATTTAGGGATTCCACCATTTACGCTCCGTAATATCATCAAAAGGTTCAAAGAATCTGGAGAAAATCGCTGCACGTAAGCGACAAGGCCAAAAACCAACATTCAATGCCTGTGACCTTTGATTCCTCAAGCAGTACTGCATCAAAAAGCAATAGTGTGTAAAGGATATCACCGAATGGGCTCAGGAACACTTCAGAAAACCACCTTCGGTAACTACAGATTGTCGCTACATCTGTAAATGCAAGTTAAAAGTGTTCTGTGGTCTGACGAGTCCATATTTCAAATTGTTTTTGGAAACTGTGGACGTTGTTTCCTTCAGACCAAAGAGGAAAATACCTGTCCAGACTGTTATAGGAGCAAAGAAGTTCAAAAGCCAGCATCTGTGATGGTATGAGGGTGTATTAGTACCCAAGGCATGGGTAACTTACACATATGTGAAGGCACCATTAATGCCGAAAGGTACATACAGGTTTTGGAGCAACATATGTTGCCATCCAAACACATTTTATCATGGACACCCCTGCTTATTTCAGCAAGACAATGCCAAGTGACATGTTACAACAGCATTGCTTCATAGTAAAAGCCATGCTGTTGTCTCCACAGGTCTCCACATTTTGTAGGGGAGACCTGTCTCACATTGAAAATGTGTGCCGCAGTATGAAGCGTAAAATATGACAACGGAGACCCCGGAATGTTGGAACAACTTGAGCTGTACACTTACTGAGTGTTGAAAGGAAAGGCCATGTAACACAGTGGTAAAATTGCCCCGTGACAACTTTTTTGCAATGTGTTGCTGCCATTAAATTCTAAGTTGGTGATTATTTTCAAAAGAAAAATATGTTTCTCATTTGGAACAATAAACATCTTGTCTTTGCAGTCCAATCAATGGAGTATAAGTTGAAAAGTATTTTCAAATCATTGTATTCGGTTTTTATTTACAATTTGCACAATGTCAACTTCACTGGTTTTGGGTTTTGTAGAAGAAATACCGTAAGTATTGAGACTCATCTTTTAAGATGACTAAATGAACAAACCAACTGTACTTGGCTTCCAGCAAAGTTAAACATCCACCAAATCACCTCATAAATGCTTGTTATGTAAAAAGTTTTGTATAATACAGTCGTAACACTTAAAATGTCCTGTGTTATGCAATAGTGACTTTTTAATGATGTCCTAACAGTAATTTTTCTTCCAAGATGGCGCTGTTGTAGTGGCTGCTGTTGGCAGGACCTCTGTGCTCTTGTTTCATCCTTTTGTGTTTCCCTCTTGTTTTCATGTGTTATATTTTTTTGCCTTTTGGTCCGGGACCCTTTGGGACTGTGTGACAAGGTGTGGCACTTTCGTGACCTCTGTGGTGCATTTTTGTGGACTTCTGGATCTGCCTCCCGGGAGCCTTTTGACCATGGAGACCAGCTGCTGGATGTCTGCCACACCGGAGTCGCTTTGGAGGGACTGGAAGAGATGTGGATGAGGGGACAGGGCTGCGGAGCTAGCGCTGAACGCTGGGAAAGGAGAGGCTTCGCGGTGTCTTGGCTGGGTGAGCAGATGTCGGACACCTCAGTCACCTTCGCTCATCCATTCGGACTGGACACTGGCCGAGAGTGGAGTCAGCTGTGTTGGTTGCTGTGTTGGGTCTGCTCCTGTCTCTGGCCATGCTCCCTCCACCCCAGCCGACGATGGCGTGGAACACCGCAGAGGCCACACAGTGTATGTTTGTTTTACTTTTTATTCATAGCTGAATGTATAAGTGTCTGGTTGTATCTGCTGCTTTAATGTCTTTAATGTCCTCTGTGTTCTTTGATGTTTGCCTCTTACACACATGTAAGAGGAATGTGTACTATGGCTATGAGTTGTTTTTTTCCCTTGGCCTCAGTCTGCACCCCCTCTCCAGGGCCCAGGCTAAGACCGATTTTTTTAATTTTATTTTAATCTTCTATTTTTTTCTCCCATTACCCCCCCTTGTTTACCTGTATCTCATCTTTTTTGTAAGGGGCGCTGGAAGCCGGCAGACCCGTCAGCGATCCTGTTCTGTCTCCCTGTAATGTTTGTCTGATCTTGAATGGGATTGTGCT